>NC_054712.1:58005559-58165029 GCF_016097555.1 Gigantopelta aegis | reverse complement strand
TTTGTACATCCTTGATTCTAGTTCTTATCAATTGATAGTAAGCAATATAAGACTGGGGAAATTTAAAGAAACAGTCTTCTATAAACAGAGATACTGGTATCTATTGTGACACTCAATTTTTGTGCTGGGGTGTTATTAAACATTCATTCATTCATTCTTTTATTATATAAGCGGGTACATTAAAACAAATACACACACACTTAAACACAGCAAATACACACACTTAAACACACACACACACACTGAGACACACTCACACACACTGAGACACACTCACACATAGCAAGCACATAAACACACACACTCACTCACACATAAACATCTACATACTTTTTAAAATTATATTTACAGTTTCCATGGATGTTTTATGGACCAAGAAGTGATAAAACATTGAAAATGGAGTCAAAAGAAAAGATGGAATGAAAGATATCTAGGACACTGGTAGAACATTCACCAGGTTTAGAGCTTTAGAGGCTCACAAAAGACAAGCTAATCTTCACAGAACATCTAACAATTAATACCTGGTTTCGGAGATGGAGTTGGGTGAATGCCGGGTCCGGGAGATGGAGTCAGGTGACCTTGACCTGTATGTTGGCCATGGACACCAGAGAAGTCGCAGTATGGTTTATGACAACATGGGTTCATGGCGTCTGGCACCATATGACATTGTTGTGGAATGTTGGCATATTTTGCACATCTAAAAATTCAGAGTGTTTTCTTCATTAACAAAAAAATGTGGCAAACAATTGCTAAATTTCTATTGATGAAAACACTGAGTACTAAATACGAGTATTATTTTCAGTTGATCAATACACTAAACAAGATGACTACCATTCAACTCCATTGACCCAACTTTCATTAGCACCCATAAACATCTTATGATCAGCTGGACATTCCAAGTAAAAGCCTAAAATTCAAACTATATTTCACTTCAGTTTCAGGTGACCGATTCCAGGATATGTTTGGTTACACAATGATCTTATAGGTGATAAAACAATCGATCTCCTAGAGCAAAAATTAGGGAATAAATTTTTCAAATGCACCACGCTGCATTAATTATGAAACCTATAGTATTAAGATTTTTGCTGAATATTCAAATTTGTTTATGTTAATGTACACTTGTGTTTAAACTAACATGCAGCTGTGCTTATGTTAATACACACCTGTGTTTGTTAATGCACTATATTAATTAATAGTTGTGTTTATGTTAATGTACAGCTGTGTTTATGTTATTATGCACCTATATTTATGTCAATGTACAGTTGTATTTATGTTAATGCACAGCTGTGATTAGATTAATGTATAGTGTGTTCATGTTAATGTACAGCTGTTTACATTAATGTACAGCTGTTTACATTAATGTACAGCTGGGTTTATTTTAATACACATCTACTTTTGTGTTAATGTACAGCTGTGTTTATTTTAATGCGCACCTGTCTTATTGTTAATGTACACCTGTATTTATGTTTAATGTACAGCTGTTTATGTTAATGCACACCTGTATTTGTGTTAATGCACAGCTGTGTTTATATTAATGCACAGCTGGATTTACATGTAATGGAGAATACACAGTTAACTGTCGATTCTTGAAAAATAAATGAGTTATTTTTCAAGAATCGACAGTTAACCATGTATTCTCCAACTTAATCCATTATTCATTTTTTGTGCCTGCTAAATTAACTTCTATTTGATCTTTTTTAATGAAAATATTGGTTAAAGGAAGGGACAATTAAGGCATTTGGCCTGGTATGCATATTCAACGATATATAATGCACATTATTGCTTAATATCAACAAGTATAACCATATAGTTAATTAATAAAGGGGTTAAATGTGATGGCTATTATATATAATGGGCACAGCCATTTTGTACCATCCCAGTGAATATGCCCTCTGGCAAGCTGGTGGTTACGTAATACATAACGTATCACGTCAGGAATTAGTCTTCGAACTAAGAAACAAAACATACCTGACTTTTGCGGATGCATCGCAATATTCTGTAATAATAGCCATCCCAGTAAGCCAGCAACAAGTATATATTATTTTTCAATACAAAATAAACCACCATTGTCAAAGTGTTGAAATAACTGTATTATGTTTTGTACATAAATTAACCCATGTACTGAAATAATAATCGGAGTGTTTTCTTGGTTAATTGGTCTTTTCCTTCTGTGGCGTGTACCTGTGGTTCCTGATTGGCAGATGTATATTCAAACGGTCCCCAGACACTGTGTCTATAGACACACTAAAAAGACATGCCTCTTTTATTAAGATTATTGTGTTATAACCGCACGGACATCCCTCAAGTCGTAATGGACATTATCAGCCGTCCTACTTTATTACTGTAAGTAATTCTGTAAAACTCTTGATTAAGTAGACTTTCCCATCTAAAATCACAAAACTTACCAATTACGTAGTCCCAAAAATTATCACTTGGTCATTTTTGCTCGAACGTATCCTACCAAAAGGCCTAATAATATGCATTCTTTTCTTTGGAGTTTTTAAATGAGAAAAATACTATAACTCCATTTCATTCTATTGATGCAAATTGAAATATATTTAGCTAAATAGTTTATTATACTATCAAGTCATTTATGTTGTTTTACAAGTCAGGTTGATGAAAGCAAAGTGCCTTGTCATAAATTAGAATGTTTGTTTACACTGTGCATAGAGGAGTTGCACGGAGCTGATGTCACTTCGCCCCAAGCTATAGCAAAGGACATCACAAAAATGAAACAAAATGGCTGCCCCCAGTTAGCAGGAATAATCATGTTTTTTTATTAACTCTAAAATTACGCGTTTTTCATTTGTTAAAGTGTCAGTATGTGTTGGTGGTCCAGGTATGCATCTTTCCAACACATAAGCCTCTTGTTTGAGTTGACCCTCCCTTTAAAATGGCAAAGAATATTTACAAAACTAATAACCCAAAACAGTAGGATCCTTTCGGACCTAATCTGAATGATTCAGTGTTAAAAACCTCAGCAGTGGATAGCTGGCATGAAGCGTGATGCACGTGCTAAATGTGTAACCTGTGATTTCCGATTTAGTTTCCGACAATCTTCGTTGTGTTCCACCAAGATACATTACTATCACTAGTATCAGGTTTATAAGGCTTAAATTACATGTTCATTTGATGATGCAGATGCTTGGCCTCATGGGCTAATGCGTTGAACTTGTTTATAATGTACAAATTCAGTTGGTAGTGGGTTCGAATCCCTATCCCGAACTCATAAAAAGTTCAAATTGCATTGTTTCACAGGTGTTGATTCTTAAAAAATAATCTACACCTAGAACAATAGTGTGACATCACAGGTATGGATTAATAATGTATAGCTGTGTTTATGTCAATGAACATACTGCTCAGTGCATCTGTACTGGCCCTGGCGAGCATCCTCACACACACAGTTGTAGTCACATCCATCTTGCCACTTCTGACCCTGGCTGTACTCATTGCCCTTGTAAAGACACACATCTGAAGAACAAGATATAACAGCAATGAAGACATACTAGTCTATAGAAACAGCAATAAAGACATACTAGTCTATAGAAACAGCAATAAAGACATACTAGTCTATAGAAACAGCAATAATGACACACTAGTCTATAGAAACAGCAATAAAGACATACTAGTCTATAGAAACAGCAATAAAGACACACTAGTCTATAGAAACAGCAATAAAGACACACTCGTCTCTAGAAACAGCAATAAAGACACACTAGTCTATAGAAACAGCAATAATGACACACTAGTTTATAGAAATAGCAATAAAGACGTACTAGTCTATAGAAACAGCAACAAAGACATACTAATATATAGAGACAGCAATATAGACATACTAATTAAGCTATAGAAACAGCAATAAAGACATATACTAGTCTATAACGAGTAATAGCTCAATGGGGATCGATCACAGATCGACTGCACATACGGTGAGAGCTTGACCACTGGTCTACATCTCGCCCCCGTATCTGAAATGAAACCCATCCATTTACCTCTGTAGGGTGGTGTAGGGTGCACTCCTGGTGCCAGACTCGGTGCTAGCATGGGGTTGGGTGTGGGTACGACACTGCCGCCGGTCACAGTACCCGGGGGTACACTGGGGATGAGAAATCCTGTCTGCTGCCCGCCAGTGGCATTGAAGTCACATTCTGGTCTCTTGCAGCACAGTGGATCAACTGGATCAGATACTAGGCGACAACCACTGGGCATGGGTGGATAGCTGGGACATCTGTAATAAAACAAATTCCATAGAATTAAATTTCTTCTGCAGTACTCATATAGTTCTTTAAACAAAATAAAAAAATTAATTGAACTTTAAAGTAAAAATAATAATAAAATAAAATATTTCCATCATTCTACCAGCAATATTAGTTGCAATCCATGTAAAAATGCATAGTAATTTATTTGCAACTTTATATTGCTGTTTGGCAATAATGCTAATATGTATAAATGTAGATTCAGGCATTTTCAATTAATTCTGGCAAAAACTAGCCTGCCCCACCACCCACCCCTACCTACAAACATTGGAGCTTGTAGGCCTGTGTCAAGAGATTGGTATCTTCAGGTGAAATTATGGGAAAATATGAAGTGAATTGGTACAGGTAAGGTGTGTCATAATATTTATTATTTATCTTTTAAATTCTAATGTATCAGTATACTGATAATATTACACATCATCACTGTTTACCTGTTGATCTATTCAGCTGACTGGGTTTTTTCTCATTACAATTAGTGCACCACAACTGGACAAAGGCCGTGGCATGCGCTTTTCTGTCTGTGAGAAAGTGCATATATATAAAAGATCTCTTGCTTCATTAGGAAAATGTAGCGGATTTCTTCTGATGATTACGAGTCAGAATTACCCAATGTTTGACATCCAATAGCCAATGATTAATTAATCAATGTGCTCCAGTGGTGTCATTAAACGAAACAAACTTTGTTTACCTGTTGGTGCATCGATATACACCTTTCAGTGAATCCTCGCAGCTGCAGCTGTAGTCACAACCATCATACCACTGCTGACCCTGCGCATAGTTCACGCCCTTGTACACACAGAAGCCTACAAAGACACAAAACATGTAATATTAATGTAAGAATTTATAATTTTTATTCAATATGTTTGAGCAGGTACCATCAGCAGTTCCATACACAGTGATACCCCTCAAAACCAGACCCTCTGTAAACTTGGGCATAGTTCACGCCCTTGTACACACAGAAGCCTACAAAGACACAACACATGTCATATTAATATAAGAATTTATAATTTTTATTCAATTTGAGCAGCAGCCGTTTCATGCATTATCAAATTAATATGTTTGTTCAATAAGAATTGTTCGTAAATTTGTCGTCAATTTATCCAGGGCTAGCTCTGACACTCTCCAAATTCACCAACTGCAAATTTCAAAAACAACTGTCGAATTTTATTTTAATTTGGCGAAATAATTTTATGTAATAATTGATATTTTGATACAAAATATGTGGGGTTTTCCAATTTTTGAAGTTTAACAGATAATTTGGCGAAATGTTCTGCTGACCCAGAGCTATCCCGGTTATCAATGTACAACAGTGACAAACTGTATTAAATAGCGAAGTGATTTTATACTAAATGTGTCACTGTACATAGATAAATTCACAAAAAATATCAATAAGGGAACTTTTATATGCACTATCCAAGAGGCAGAACAGCACATACCACAGCCTTTGATATAGCAGCTGTGGTGTACTGGCTGGAACGAGAACTAGCCCGATGGGTATCAGGCGAGCATTTTACCACTGGACTATGTCTTGCCTTAGCATGACGGATGCATGAATAAAATGATCATACTAGACTTACAATTTATGATACACTGCAAGTCAGGAAATGTTAGCGAGCATAAAATATTAGAGAATTTATCGAGACCATAACAAAACACTAGTATTTCATGATGCTCATTTTTAAAGAGACTGTTATGAAAAACATTTGTGCCATTATTTTATTGTGATTAACAGAACATACAACAATGGTTACATGCATACTAGCGATGACAACAATAGTTAATTAGCATGCATATTACTGTAATTTTCTACTAAATTTAATTGTTTGTAAGCTGCATAATATCAAAATAATTATATCAAAAGTATTCTTTCGGCTCATCATACAGCTTACACTCATCTTTTTTTTTTTAAATGTCCAATAAAGCCGACCTCGCAAAAAAGATTCAACAATGAAATTTTAAAAGTATGTACGAGCAACTAAACATTGGGAAGTTGCATATACATATGTAAACAGGCTCTAGTTTGGGGAATTCCCCAAATTTCCAACATGTTAATGCTAGTTTTACTGCCAAAAATTAATTTGATCAGCCAATCAAATTTCACGTTATATGCAGAGTGAATTAGAATTTATGATTTACAGTATACAATTGAACTATACACACAGACAAGCTGGAAAAGATGACAGCTCTAAAGTGAAAGTTTGTTTTTTGTTTAACGACACCACTAGAGCACATGGATTAACTAACCATTGGCTACTGGATGTCAAACATGTTGTAATTCTGACACGTCACCAGAGGAAACCCATTACATTTTTCCTAATGCAGCAAGGGATCTTTTATATGCACTTTCCCACAGACAGGAAAGCACATCATATGGTCTTTGATCAGTTGAGATGCACTGGGTGGAACGAGAAAACCCCCAATCAGTTCAATGGATCCGTTGAGGTGGTTCAATCCTGCAATTCAAGCGAGCACTCAACTGACTATAAGCTAAATCCTGCCCCCAGCTGTAAAGTGTTCTTACTTGGTTTGGGTCCGGGGGTGGGCGTGTTCAGTCCAGACCCTGGTGTTGGTGTTCCCGCAGGGTTTGGTGTCAGGTTCCCGTGGCCGGTGTTTTGACCCGACGTCGACGTGAAGTCGCACACTGGAGTCTGGCAGCAAGGGTTCCTCGCATCCTTGATCAGATGACACTGCGGAGGCATGGCCGCAAACCTCGGACACCTTCAAGTATGCAAGTTAGACATCATAACAGCTACTAGGCTTTCTGCCAGAGGGTAAAATGGGTATGGCGCCATACCCAAATTTTATTATTTTTAAGTTGACCTTTTCTCAAAATTAACGACTCTTTATTATTATTGTATGATTTTCTAAACCCTTATCCTAAACCTAACCCATTTTTTTCTTTCTGGGGGAGGCCCCCATGCCCTCTGTCAACTGCGGTTGCATTCAGCACACACATTGTAAATATTCAATTCCATAGCGCCATACCCAAAAATGTATTTCTGGCAGAAACCCTGGTATGGGGATATTTTGTTCAGTATTGTGTAGCATTTCACTATGCAAGTTTTTAGATATCGCTACACAATTTTAAAAAATTAAACAGTAGTTGCTAATCAATTTTCAATTGACTAGAAATATCGCTATGAAGATTTTTAAAACAAAATGTTAACTGCATAACCAATGTTACAACAAGCAGGCCAGGTCAGGTCACATGGTTTTACGTGCACATTCAGAACAAGCTGTTGTAGTGCACACCTGTCATGGGCGAAGGTGTCGGCCTGAGTCAGCTCCTCCCTCCAGGACAGAAAAAGGGTTGGTGTGGGTGCCCGTGCTGGCAAATGCAAGAGACAGGGCTCTACATTAACTTTTGAAGGCACCTGTCCTGTAGGACATGCAAAAAATAAAACTACCTGTCCCATCAGATATACCACATGTCCTTGTATATTTAGTTATTTTTTGTTTGTTTTTGTAATGCCCAACATTGTCTAAAATAAATTAAAAAATAATCATAATATATTATATCTGAACATTGCCACAATGGAAAAGCTCCCCTTCACTGTCTACCCAAAGTTATTGTCACTCCATGAAAAGAATGGTGTTAAGATGGGTAACCAGTATCAAAGTGACAATGCTTGTCGGTGATTCATCAAGTACCTCTATGAAGTTGTCATGGCTACAACCATTGAACAGATATCAAACTGTTCAGTGATGGGACTCATGTTTGATGGAGCAACTGACACAAGTGTCAGTGAAGTTGAACTCATCTATGTTCGCTATGTCATCAATGGACAAGCCCAAAATCAGTATCTGCGCTGCCAGCCGGTAGAACATGCACATGCTGATGGTGTGTATCATGTTATCGACCAAGCATTCCGAGATCTCGCCATTAATGAATGGAGAAGTAGGCCCTTTTCCAGTCTACTGAAATCACTGCATGGTTTTTTATTGATTAAGAAGGGTTGTTTTGTGAGAAAATACTTACGTAAATATACGCCGCCACTGGCCCTTTTCCAGTCTACTGAAATCACTGCATGGTTTTTTATTATATAGGGTTGTTTTGTGAGAAAATACTTACGTAAATATACGCTGCCACTGGCCCTTTTCCAGTCCAGCAGACGACAGCAATTGATAAATGACAGCGCGCTACATAAAGCTATGGCTTGCCATAAGAAGTATTGCGATTGATCTGTTGTGTTATGACATTTTAACGCATGCGTAATGGAAGTTACAGAAATATCAACTTCCAACATTGGGACAGAATCAACAAGATCGTGTTCACGCTGAATAAATGCGAAAAATTAGCGATTTCATCAGAATTTAAAGCACCTGTCCGGTTGGATAGGTGACATGGGGTATTCACATGTCCCCAGTATATTCTACCTGTCCCGGACAGGCGGACAATCCTTACTGTTGAGCCCTGGAGATCACCAGCAGCCCATCTGAGATCGGTAGGCGGGGGCAATGTTGGTGCTATTGAACTTTGAATATCCCGTAGGATTAAGTTGAAAAAGAAAAACTGCACAAATTTCTTGAAGTAATTTTGGCTCATTTTAGAACGGTTCATCAAAAGAGAAAGGGGAGCTAATGTTTCATTTGAAATTAGTGTGCCGAGAGTAACTCATAATGTAGATGTGATTACAGGCACTAGTTGTATGGTGGAGACTTTATTAAAGTCTTCAGTCCAGATGTTAAAGTTTTATAAGAATGACATTGAAAAAAACTTTAAACTAAACTGGTGCCAGACATACATTGGCTAACTGATGTCAAAAAAGGGTAGTACATGAATATGATTATTTACATCAAAAATTAAAATTATATAATTAGGCCAAACAAAATAAAATTCTTGCTAAGACATAACTGAAATTGCATTTGGCGCCAAAATGCAATCATGCGTGAACTAGGACATGTATTCTGATTTGTATTTAAATATAATATGTCCCTTATTTCAGTATCAAATATACCCACCTTTTCTGTGCAATCTATGCTTTAAAAATAAAAATTTGTTTTAAAAAAAGCTGCATTGCTGCATCAATTCTGGAACTTTGGTCTTACAAGAAACTGACTTTTTTTTAGTGTTTGGCCTTATGTAAACATGGTGTAAAGAGCTGGACAGATGGACAGACAGACACAAAACTGGTTGGACCTGTAGAGGACCAATAAGCTGTACCTTTCAGTGCAGATGTATTTTCCAATGGTGGCATCGACACATTCACAGTCAAACTCACACCCATCTGTCCACTTCTCTCCTTGCTTGTACGTGATACTCTTATAGGTACACATATCTGGAAGCAAAACATTTAACACAATGATATCAAACTGACAAAACGTTATTTCATTCAAAATCTAATCTCTGTACATGAGATACATGATTAAATCAAAAATGAATAACCTAATTTTGTAATTAAATTGTGTATATTTGTGACTCAAAGTTCAAAGGAGAATAAGAAAAGGGGGCAATAGGATTTTAGAAAATAATAATAATAATTAAAAAATAATAATAAAAAAACCTAATAAAATAAATAAATAAATAAATAAATAAATTTTAAAAATACAATACAATACCATAGATAGAGCGAGAGAGAGTGAGAGTGAGAGTGAGAGTGAGAGTGAGAGTGAGAGTAAGAGTGAGAGAGAGAGAGAGAGAGAGATAGAGACAGAGACAGAGAGAGACAGAGACAGAGAGAGACAGAGAGACAGACAGACAGAGATAGAATCAATTTAAAACTAGACAGATACAGAAAAAAATACAGAAAACCAGTGTAGAAATTCTCACTCACTGACTGGTGTCATGGTTGGGATCTGTCCCCCAGGTCCAGGTGCCGGGGTGGGAACCTGTCCCACGATCCTCCCGGGTGCGAGAGTGGGGGGAATGGTGGGCACAGCGGATCCATTTATCTGTCCGGCTGTAGGGATAAACTTGCATTGCGGTTTCTGGCAGCAGGGATCACTTGGATTGGTCACCATCTGACAGGACGAGGGCAGAGATCCAAACTTGGGACATCTAGTTAAAGCAAACGTTAATTAATCATCGGCTATTGGATATCAAACTTTTGGTAATTGTATCACATAGAGAGAAAACCTGCTACATTTTTCCATTAGTAGCAGGGGATCTTTTATATGCACCACAGACAGGATAGCACATACCACAGCCTTTGTTAATGGTGTACTGTATGCAACAATTACAATACCATCCAGTTAGTTGCTGTCCTGTCTGTGAAAATTACTATAAAAGGTCCCATGTTGAACACGGTCTTGGTGGAGTAGTTGTTAAGCTATCGGACTATAAGGCTGGTAGGTACTGGGTACACATCCCAGTACCAGCTCCTACCCAGAGTGAGTTCAACGACTTGCTGTTGTAAGATCACTACACCCACTTCTCTCTCACTAACCACTAACAACTAACCATGTCCTGGACAGGCAGCCCAGATAGCTGCTTGGTGTGTGTCCAGAACAGTATGCTTGAATCTTAAATGGATAAATGCACAATAATAAGTATAAAGAGAAAAAAACCCCACACGAAATACATCATCAACAACTATATAAATATTCTCTAAAAAAACAAAATGGATTTCAGGTAATAACAGCAATACAGACACCAAATGTTCTAAAATGTTGGTTGTAATGACAAATGATATTGAAGAAAACGTAAGGGGCCGATTTCATATGGCTAGGTTATCGGTGGGTTTTGGAAACATATGGGTTAAACCTAGGTTAAACCATGGGTCATGTTTACTGTGCATTTCACATGTCTGGTTTTCAGTAATTCTAGTTTAACACTGGGTTACAATTGTATTGCTTGTTTAAACCTGCCCTTGAGGTGGGTTTGCTCAAAGTAACTTTTCTTCATGGATAATTTCGGCAGCAAAATCGTGTTTTACGTCAGTATTGCAAAGCCATGAAATGTGAACGTATTTTAGAGATCATTTGAAGCCACTACAGAAACAATGGCCTAGCCGGGGGGATGGGGGTAAGGGGGCCATGCCCCCCTCACCCAATCCCGGCAAAATTAGGGGTGATCAGTGGCGTACTCAGTATCATTGTTTACTTGGCTGCCAGGTACCCCCCCCCACCCCCCAATACAAAATCCTGCCTACACCACTGTACAGAAACGAATACAGGGTGGGGGTAGGGGGGTTCGAACCCCCTCCCCCTTTAGACAAGATGCCCTTTTGCCTGCTTTTTTTAGCACGACTGTATAATTAGATCCACCCCTTCACTATGTTCGTGGCGAATGAACAACAAAGCGCCTGAGATATATAGAGGATAATAAACGAGATACCAGTTATTATCAAAATTATGTCCAGAGTCAAATAATTTTCACTCGGGACATACACTGATAATAACTGGTACTGAGTTTGCTATTCTGTTTATTACCCCAGCTATGTTTTCTCTAAACGCCTTTATTTTAGGCGTATATCCACGTAGATGTAGGCTATAGAAACAATGTAAACCACTGTACACACTGTTCTGGGTATTACTATAACTTTGCATTTTAATCACGTTCACATATAATTTTTAAAAACAAAAGTTATAATTATTGTGCTAAAAATATAAATAACGATTTGCGTTAAAATGACATTTTGTTATAAATTTAATATTAAAACAGTCGTGGACGCAAACTCATTAAAATACATGACGTCATTTTGTGTGTTTGCCAAATCGCGATGATGTTATATTTAGTACCGACAAAGTCATTGGTTTGTAAGCGTCAAATCATCCAGTAATATTGTACGTCACAACACTGCTTAATATTTCTCATTGAGAAAATACAGAAAATATTTTCCCTGTTATGAGTGGTCACTAGGGGTAATAAATATAGTTATTTATTAAATTAGTAAAAATAAACATTTTCTTCATGGAGTATGAACTGCACGAAAACAGGAAGTACTAGTAATGAAAGTGATCGGTTACCACCGGTATCAAAGCAATAAACATCTATCATAGACTGCAGTCTTATAATGACATACTTTCGTGTTTGTCTCATCTTAATAAAGAGGGAACAAGGCGGTACAGGCCCACAGTTTTGAAAATTTGAGTAAAATTATCGAAATACATGGTGAAACGTTTTTAGGTTAGCTTATTTTCCCAAATATGTTCATCATTCTTGACAGAATGTGAAGGTTTGCTCCACATTTGGGGGGGGGGGGGGGGGGGGGGGGGGGGAGGTAGCTAATCCCCAATCTCGAACGCGAATGCTAATAATATACCGGTAACGAGTTTCAACTACAAAGTGATGAAGTGTAAGCTATTCCTCGCTTATGTCCCTTTCCAAATCTGCAGGTAACCCATGTAAAAAGCGTGGTTTTGAAAACATGGGTAATACACACACATGTGAAATACACCACGGTTGTATGTCTTGGTCAGGTTTTTCAGCGTTTTACGTAAACCAGTGTTAAACCTAGGTTTTGATATAACCCAGTGTTTCGAAACCCAGACATATGAAATCAGCCCAAGGTGTTTTCTCTTTTATTTAATACTTCACCTGTCCTCAAAACAAATACCCTTGACGACAGTTGAAGTTGAAAAGAAATAATGAAGTTGTGATCTACAGAGTCAATGAACTATTTTGAACTTTGTTCAATTACTAATAATTTTAAAGTAAATACTTGATAATGGTAAAACTGCTGTAGCAGAGGAATTATGCAACAGCTTTTTGCAGCAGCGCTACTAATGGCCATCACAAATTTCAAGGGCTGCCCCTACACCCACCTCCCACTTCAGTTAAAAAAGTTAGTTTGTTTTGTTTAACAATGCCACTAGAGCACATTGATTTATTAATCATTGGCTATTGGATGTCAAACATTTGGTAATGTTGATAATCAAAGAAAGGAAACCCGCTACATTTTTCTATTAGTAGCGAGGGGTCTTTTATATGCACCATCCAACAGACAGGATAATACATACCATGGCCTTTGAGTTCCCAGTCATGGTTAGGTGCCCCCCCCCCCTCCCCACACACACACACACCAGATGCCTATGATCATCATTATAGCCTACCTGTCCACACAAACATAGAGCCCTGTTTTTGCGTCTTCACACCTGCAGTTCAAGTTGCAGCCATCCTGCCATGTCTGAGCCTGGTAGTAGGGAACACCCCCATACACACAGGTGGCTGTTGGCAAACACAGGCAGTTTAATAAGACAAATAGATCTGACATTATCCATCAATAAACAACAAATAAAACAATTCTTACAATTATGGTGAGTTGAATATATGCAAAGTTAAAGTAATTTTCTTTTGTCTTCACCTTGTACCAACATGTTACTGTATCTAGAAAATTAAACAGTAAAAAAATAGACATGCCTATAAAGACATTTCTAAAATACTCCACAATCACTGATTGCCTAATTATAACACTGCTAGAAATTAGATTTTTAAAATATAATCTTATGCAGGAGCAGTATCTAGAAAAAGTAATCAACAATCACTGCTTGCCTAATTCCAGTATTGCTAAATGTTAAAATATAAAAGGTAATAATCTTACGCAGGGGAGGTGGAGTCTGGCCTGGAGGCAATGTGCCGGGGGCGGGTGTCAGAATGCCGCCATTTCCTGTGATCTGACCAGAATTATAACCGAAATGGCAGTCGGGTTTCTTGCAACATGGATTTGAAAAGTCGGTGACGAAATGGCACTGAGGAGGCAGACCAGCATAGCGTGGGCACCTGAAAACAAACAAAACTGGTGGAGCACATGTCATTTAAGGATTGCTGTTATTTCTTTTACATTCATCAGGGCAAACTGTGTGAACTGGCAAAGTCTGCAGATGAATGTTTTTTGTAATTACCTCAATGATTCTGAAAGAAATAACAGACAATCTTTATAATTAAATTTGGAACATACTTATTAATAATAATAATAAAAGTTTGTGTTTTATTTTTAATTGTGTGTTTGATTCATGAAAAATAATGCTTATTAGGACTAAGTACTAATATAAAGTGACGTCCTCGGAAATGACGTTCCCTGGCAACGTCATGTTTATGTTCACTGAGAACTGAACATACTCACTTTGCTGAGGCTGGATCAATGAGATAACGTTAAATTGTAATGAAGGTATCAAAAATTTAACTATAGTATACATGTGTAGTTATTGCCACATGTTACATCTAAGAATATAAAATACTACAAAATGTTTATTCTAATTCTAATGTCATATGTCATCCACTGTCCTCTGTCCCCCACTGTCCTCTGTCATGTCATCCACTGTCCTCTGCCATATGTTATCCACTGTCCTGTCATATGTCATCCACTGTCGTCTGCCATGTCATCCACTGCCCTCTGCCATATATTATCCACTGTCCTCTGTCATCCACTGTCCTCTGCCATATGTTATCCACTGTCTACTGTCCTCTGTCATGTTATCCACTGTCCACTGTCCTCTGCCATGTCATCCACTGTCCTCTGCTATAAGTCACCCACTGTCCTCTGCCATATGTTTTCCACTGTCCACTGTCCTCTGTCATGTCATCCACTGTCCTCTGTCATATGTTATCCACTGTCCTCCGGCATATCATCCAGTCCTCTGTCATGTCATCTACTGTCCTCTGTCATATGTCATCCACTATCCTCTGACATATGTCATCCACTCTCCTCTGTCGTATCTCATCCACTGTCCTCTGTCATCCACTGTCCTCTGCCATCTGTCATCCACTGTCCTCTGTCATGTCATCCACTGTCCTCTGTCATATGTTATCCACTGTCCTCTGTCATATCATCCGCTGTCCTCTGTCATGTCATCTACTGTCCTGTCATATGTCATCCACTGTCCTCTAACATATGTCATCCACTGTCCTCTGGCCTGTCATCCACTGTCCTCTGACATGTCATCCACTGTCCTCTGTCATATGTCATCCACTGTCCTCTGTCGTCCTCTGTCATATTTCATCCTCTGTTCTCTGTCATATGTCATCCTCTGTCATATGTCATACACTGTCCACTGTCATATGTCATCCAGTCCTCTGTCCTCCACTGTCCTCTGTCATGTCATCCACTGTCCTCTGTCATGTCATCCACTGTCCTCTGTCCTCCACTGTCCTCTGTCATGTCATCCACTGTCCTCTGCCATATGTTATCCACTGTCCTGTCATATGTCATCCACTGTCCTCTGCCATGTCATCCACTGCCCTCTGCCATATATTATCCACTGTCCTCTGTCATCCACTGTCCTCTGCCATATGTTATCCACTGTCTACTGTCCTCTGTCATGTTATCCACTGTCCACTGTCCTCTGCCATGTCATCCACTGTCCTCTGCTATATGTCACCCACTGTCCTCTGCCATATGTTTTCCACTGTCCACTGTCCTCTGTCATGTCATCCACTGTCCTCTGTCATATGTTATCCACTGTCCTCTGGCATATCATCCAGTCCTCTGTCATGTCATCTACTGTCCTCTGTCATATGTCATCCACTGTCCTCTGACATATGTCATCCACTCTCCTCTGTCGTATCTCATCCACTGTCCTCTGTCATCCACTGTCCTCTGCCATATGTTATTCACTGTCCACTGTCCTCTGTCATGTCATCCACTGTCCTCTGCCATATGTTATCCACTGTCCTCTGCCATATGTTATCCATTGTCCTCTGCCATATGTTATCCACTGTCCTCTGTCATCCACTGTCATCTGTCATGTGTCATCCACTGTCATCTGTCATGTGTCATCCACTGTCCTCTGCCATATGTCATCCACTGTCCTCTACCAAATGCTATCCAATGTCCTCTGCCATATGTCATCCACTATCCTCTGCCATATGTTATCCACTGTCCTCTGCCATATGTTATCCACTGCCATATGTTATCCACTGTCCTCTGCCATATGTTATCCACTGTCCTCTGCCATATGTCATCCACTGTTCTCTACCATAATTTATCCACTGTCCTCTACCATACGTTATCCACCATCCTCTGTCATCCACTGTCCTCTGTCATATGTCATCCTCTGTCATCCACTGTCCTCTGACATATGTCATCCACTGTCGTTTGATATGCAATATTTGTCAGGATCGAACCCTCAGTGGATCCATTCAATTGAATGTTTTTTTTCTCCTTCCAACCAGTGCATGACAAGTGGTCAAAGGTATGTGCTTTTCTGTCTGTGGGAAAGTGCATATAAAAGATCCCTTGCTGATAATGGAAAAAATGTAGATGGTTTTCTCCGATAACAAGTCTGAATTTTCCAAATGTTTGACATCCAACAGCTGATGATTAATTAATGTGCTCTAGTGGTGTCGTTAAAGAAAACAAACTTTAATTATCTAAAAGGATACAATTAAGTTTAGCAGGCGAGCGATTTTTGTGTGTATGGGATGATGGAATGACAGACATGAAAATTATACACATGGAAAGCCAGCTTAAGTATAACCTTAATAATGATTTATTATTATCGGCTTATTGTCGGCTAGTGGATGTCAAACATTTGCTCATTTTGACCTATGGTCTTAGAGACGAAAACTGCTACATTTCCCCCATTAGTAGCAAGGGATCTTTTATATGCACCATTCAACAGACAGGATAGCATATACCATAGCCTTTGATATACCAGTCGTGGTGAATGAGAAATAGCTCAATGGGCCCACGGATGGAGATCAGTCCAAAACTGACTGAACATTACTGGGCTATAGCCTACCCTTAAAGGTCCTATGTCAAAGTTTCACATTTACTTGTAATAAATCACTACAAATTAATCACTACAAATTAATCACTACAAATAAATCACTACAAATTAATCACTACAAATAAATCACTACAAATAAATCACTACAAATTAATCACTACAAATAAATCACTACAAATTAATCACTACAAATAAATCACTACAAATAAATCACTACAAATTAATCACTACAAATAAATCACTACAAATTAATCACTACAAATTAATCGATCACACACATAATCTTTCCATAATTAACTCTAGAATACTAATTTAAAAAGTCTTGCACTGGACCACAAGAGGGGTTTCCCAAATAATGTTTGAATAAATATAGCATGGCATAGCAACTTAGAGTGTTGAATGTGTGCACATAAAACAGTGACATCACTAGTTAATGCGTGTGACACATTCTCAAGATTTCCCCGAACTAGTAAATAGAATTATTTGGTTGTAATTTTTTCTAGTCATATACTTGAAGGTATACATTTTATGTTTCAAAGCAAAAATTAATATTAAATAGTTTTGGCGGGAACTGCCATTATTGCAATTTTGACATACATGTAGCACCTTTAACAAACAAAATAATTGGGACCTTGGGACTTTGGGACCTTGTATTTCAGCAGCAGTAAAATGTTTCTCACATGTCCGTGCAGGTGTAGAGACCGGAATCAGCGTCATCACACTTGCAGTTGTACTGGCAGCCATCTTGCCAGGCCTGGGACTGAGAATACTGCTTGTTCTTGTAGTTACAGTAACCTGAAAAACACAAAAATGTAGATTGTCTATTAACAGACTGTACATGTTTAAAGTTTGTTTGTTCTGTTTAACAACACCACTAGCGCACATTGATTTATTAATCATTGGTTATTGGATGCCAAACATATGGTCATTTTGACACAGTCATAGAGAGGAAACCCGCTATATTATTTCATTAGTAGCAAGATATCTTTTTATATGCACCATCCCCTAGACAGGATAGCACATACTGTGGCCTTTGATATACCAGTTGTGGTGCACTGTCTGGAACGAGAAATAACCCTATGGGCCCACTGATCCAGACTGTACATGTTAGTCGGTCTGTTAAAACAATCATGGTGTTAAATGGAAGAGAAATCAAAAAATTTCCACAGGATGTCCTAAATGTTTACTGGGTGAAGATTAAAGCCTTATGTAATGGTATTAAAAAAATTTATCTTTTTTTTCATGCCAATTCAAATCTTCTAAGTGACCCAGTCTGTGTAAGGAAGAAAGGAAGGAATGTTCCATTTAACACAGCAAGGGATCTTTTATGTGCAGCATCTTTCAGACAGGATACTACATACCATGGCCTTTGATACACCAGTTGGGGTGTACTGGCAGGAACCAATCCTAGATCGATCACACATCAGGCTATGTCCCCCCCCCCCCTATTTGCACTCAACACATTAATGATGGTTATATGGCATCAGTCACATGCTAACCTGTTGCCACTAGGCTACGTACATCATGCCCCTTGACTAGCTGTAAGTAGCATGGGTTGGGTGTTGTGTCTCAATTGCCCCGTCCAAGTGTCCTTTCTTCTTACTGGCATGTCTGAAAGGGGTGAGTTTTGGGGTTCGAAACCACCCTCTGCTCAAGCTTTTTTCTTTTTTTTAATACATTGTTTTCAGGGAAGCATGTCTCGACCCACCTAAAACATTGAATTGCCAGTCTAAACCCCCTCCACCTGGTAACATTGAATTGCCAGTCTAAACCCCCTCCACCTGGTAACATTGAATTGCCAGTCTAAACCCCCTCCACCTGGTAACATTGAATTGCCAGTCTAAACCCCCTCCACCTGGTAACATTTAATTGCCAGTCTAAACCCCCTCCACCTGGTAACATTTAATTGCCAGTCTAAACCCCCTCCACCTATAATATTTAATTGCCAGTCTAAACCCCCTCCACCTGGTAACATTTAATTGCCAGTCTAAACCCCCTCCACCTGGTAACATTTAATTGCCAGTCTAAATCCCCTCCACCTATAACATTTAATTGCCAGTCTAAACCCCCTCCACCTAAAACATTTAATTGCCAGTCTAAACCCCCTCCACCTGGTAACATTTAATTGCCAGTCTAAACCCCCTCCACCTATAACATTTAATTGCCAGTCTAAACCCCTCCACCTAAAACATTTAATTGCCAGTCTAAACCCCCTCCACCTAAAACATTTAATTGCCAGTCTAAACCCTCTCCACCTAAAACATTTCATTGCCAGTCTAAACCCCCTCCACCTAAAACATTTCATTGCCAGTCTAACCCCCCCCCCCCCCCCACCTGGTAACATTTCATTGCCAGTCTAAACCCTCCACCTGGTAACATTTCTGCACACGTGCCTGGTTTAGCCTAGAAAACCCTAATATATTATTGCTCCCAAATTACCTTAAATGCTCTCCCTTTATGTCACACTTATGCTGCGTTCATTTGGTGCTCGTGAATATCTGGAATTCACAAGTTCCCAATTGTGAACACGACTTCACCAATCTGTACTGTCACTCTAGTCTCACACACCTAACTGCACGAGTGTTTTGTGTATGTTCAGCCATTTTTTCCTTGAGTTGTGAAGAGAGACAGAAAATCCTACTCCAGTTTATAAGTTCGGTTCACGGGTTATTACGCCAAAAAAATCCATAAGTTTGACAACTCCATTAGCTCTCGGCTCTGACTAGTCCCAGCCAGACTAGTGGACGTGATCAACTGCTTTACTTTCTTGCCCACTGGACTGGGTTATCCAGCTTTTGCACGGTGCTAGAAAAATCTGTCTGACCCTAGGGCTAGATAAATCTGTCTGACCCGAGGGCTAGATAAATCTGTCTGACCCTAGGGCTAGATAAATCTGTCTGACCCGAGGGCTAGATAAATCTGTCTGACCCGAGGGCTAGATAAATCTGTCTGACCCTAGGGCTAGATAAATCTGTCTGACCCTAGGGCTAGATAAATCTGTCTGACCCGAGGGCTAGATAAATCTGTCTGACCCGAGGGCTAGATAAATCTGTCTGACCCTAGGGCTAGATAAATCTGTCTGACCCGAGGGCTAGATAAATCTGTCTGACCCGAGGGCTAGATAAATCTGTCTGACCCGAGGGCTAGATAAATCTGTCTGACCCGAGGGCTAGATAAATCTGTCTGACCCGAGGGCTAGACGATTTCTACACAAGCGTGACGTTATAACTCATATTTTACGACGATTGATGTCATAGCTCAAATTTTATCACGAATGATGTCATAACTCATGGTTTTAAAAATTCTGTTTGCCATTTCACATTGTATCATTGTTTTAAAAATATTTAAACAAATTAATATTTTCAACTTTATATTTATTGTTAAGTTGTTGAATTTTTATGTTGTTGCATAAGTTGGACTATATTTTTCAGCATATGATTAAATGAGTTTCATTGTTTGTAGGTGAAATGTTTACGAATCATTCAACAATAAACAAACCGTATGTAGCTTACAAAATTAATGTTATGTTACTGTATTTAAATGAGCAAGAAAATGAATCAATCACCATTGTGAGGTATAGATAAGGCAATTCCAACCCTCGGGACAAAATGTTTTTGTCCCGAGGGTTGGAACTGCCTTTTCTCTCATCCTCAGATATATGGAACAGAGCTATCCCATGAAAGAAAGCCATGTAAGAAATTTCTATCCCACATGGGATATCACACGCTTGCATTTAACGTGACGTCGGTGGTAATATATGATGTCATATTAGTGTGAGGTGGTGACGTGAGGTCATTAGACAGAGTTTTAAATTAATATTTTGTTATTAAACCTTCATTTTAAAAGCTATCTTGTTAATTTGTAGTGATAAATTTTATTCAACACATGAAACAAACACGGTAAGCCTCGTCCCAGGTAGAATTTTTCACCACCGAGGGTGTACTTTTTCTATCTCACATGACTGCATATGATGGAATCTTATAATCTATACCTCACAACGGTGATAGATTCTATTAATATTACATATAGGGCACCAGCTAAAACGTCTGTAAAGGCTTGTGACTCTCAAACGTTTGTTGAACACTGCAAATGCTCTTCGCAAATTGTGAATTGGGAAATACAATATTTACAACTTGTGATAAATGCAGCATTACACAAGTGAACATTCTCTTGCAATGCTAAAACTAGTACCTATTTTGGTGGAACTGCCTGGATTCTGACCGGTTCCGGAGAAAGAGCCTGGAGGCACTGTCTGGGGGTTGCCATGGCCCGTCATGCTGCCAGAGGTTGGCGTAAAGTCGCACTTTGGGATACGACAACACTTGGGATCCTGTGGGTCCTGCTCCCAGTGGCAGAACTTCAGAGGGATGTCATTGTACTGTGGACATCTGGAGGAAAACAGAGTAATGAATGAATGAATGAATGTTTAACGATACCCCAGCACATAAAATACACACCAGTTATTGGGTGTCATAAAAAGAAAGCAAACGAAAATATTTAAAATATGACATACCTGTTATACACCTGGTAAATGTTTATTTAAAACTATTATTAGTGTAGTTTTTGTTGTTGTTTATATTGCGGTTGTTATGTATGGTATTGTTGTTGTTATGTGTTATTGTTGTAGTTAGGTGTTGTTATTGTTGTTGTTAGGTGTTGTTATTGTTATTGTTAGGTGTTGTTATTGTTGTTGTTAGGAGTTGTTATTGTTGTTGTTAGGTGTTGTTATTGTTATTGTTAGGTGTTGTTATTGTTATTGTTAGGTGTTGTTATTGTTATTGTTAGGTGTTGTTATTGTTGTTGTTATTGTTGTGTTGTGGTGTTTTTGTTGTTGTTATTGTTGTTGTTTATAATTTTATTGCTAGTACTATTATTCTTGTTATTTTCTTTACTAGTATTGCTGTTGTTAGCATTAAGAGTATTAGTATTATACTGAAATATTATAATTATAGTAATCACGCTACTATCACTACTAATACAGTATTACTAAATAATAATTTAAAAAACAACAACGTTAATTATTATTATTATAATAAAATAAAGTTTGTTTTGTTTAACGACACCACTAGAGCACATTGATTTATTAATCATCAGCTACTGGATGTCAAACATTTGGTAATTCTGACTCGTATAGTCTTAGAGCCTGCTACATTTTCCCATTAGTAACTAGGGATCTTTTATATGCACCATCCCACACACAGGATAGCACACACCACGGCCTTTGATATACGAGTTGTGGTGCACTGGCGGAAATGAGAAATAGTCCAATGGGTCCACCGACATGGATCGATCCCAAACTGACTGCACATTAATGAGTGCTTTATCACTCCCACCCTGTTATAAAATATGTCAATACTGAGTCCCTGACCTGTGTTGATACATATCATTATTATCCATATGGTTCAACTTAATCAAGTTAATAGTAATCATACGAAGCACATGTGTAATAACAAGTGTAATGGTGTAATTTTGTGAAGCGACTTCATGACATGACGTTGCTTCTCCAGTCCTAGCTCAGACTGTGCATTTGAAATATGTCATTTCGTTCTCTCCTTCTAGTTGTGGCTGAAACATTTTGAGTTGGGTCTTGTTATTCATAAAGAAAACAACAATAATAATATGGATAATAAATTAAGTATTACACTCGCGTGTGAGTCATACTAATTTTACAAAACTGGTGTCAGGATTCATGCATTACCCTCGCTTTCGCTCGAGCAATACAAAAATCCTAACACTCGTTTCATAAATCAGTACAACACACAAGCTTATATAATAATCTCTCATTTATCATCACCATCATTTTGTTTAAAAGTTGTCAATGTACAGTGTACAGCACCTGTTTGTACATCTGAAGAAGCCCTGCTCTGGGTTGTCACAGGTACATTTCAGACTGCATCCATCGTACCACATCTGTCCCTTGGAGTACGACTGGCTCTTGTACACACACACAGCTGGAAAGGAAAAGACATCGTGTACAATCCTATCTTACAGTTTTAGATTAATTTATATCTGTTGGGAATGAAACACAAAGTGTCGCAAATATCTGTTTTACCGTCTCCACACTGCATCACCAGTAAAACTCACTTTGCGACTGTATAACCAGCATGAACATAGTTATCCCCAAAAATATAAATTTATATATAAAATACAAATTTATGAAACTACCTTTTCGATCCAGCAACTGAAATCTGGTTTTTAAGCAACACCATGAAACTTTAAGCCACAAAAATAAAGGATTTCACAATAATCGTTTTCCTTGAACTATAATTTAATTTCAGGCTGAGCCTATGAACACAATCACATCAGATAACATTTTGTATTAAAAATGTGTATTAGCGATATTTCTAGTCAATTGAAAATGTATCAGCAACTACTGTTTAATGTTTTAAAATGTGTAGCGATCTCCGAATCCCTGCACATACATGTACCTGCTTTAGGTGTGGTTGACGGAGTGGTGGGTGGCTGGGTGGTTACTGGTGGGAAGGTGAATGGTGGAAGGCTTGCTTTGCCGGTGAACTGAGTCTTGTTCCCAGTGAAGTCACAGAACGGAACCTTGCAACAGCTGTCCTGGGGGTCAGGAATCAGCCAGCACCACGGCTTAGGTATGTTTTCAAATTTCTTACATCTGCAAGCAATAAATTAAAACAAAGCTATAAACACAATTTCAGCTCAGTATCTTAAGGCATTGTGGAAAAAACATCTGGAAAACTATATATGGGACAGATGGACAGACATACAGACAGACGGACAGAGAGAGATGAAACCTATAGCCCCCTCCAGTTGGGCTGGTAGGGGACTAATAAATGATTGATTGATTGATTGATTGACTGATTGTTTGATTGAAATCTCAGAGATGTTGAGTTCTCAGCACTGAAATTTTAAATATTTACCATAGAAATCCCAAATTCTCAGCAATGGTTTGTACCAAATGCTTATCTGAGAAATTTCAAATAACCAATATAGAAATACCGAATATTTATCTCAATGATGCTGTGGTCTCCGCATTAAAATACCAAATGTTTACCCGAGAAATCCCAAGTTCTCAGCAATGGTTTGTACCAAATGCTTATCTAAGAAATCCCAAGTTCTCAGCAATGGTTTGTACCAAATGCTTATCTAAGAAATCCCAAGTTCTCAGCAATGGTTTGTACCAAATGCTTATCTAAGAAATCCCAAGTTCTCAGCAAAGGTTTGTACCAAATGCTTATCTAAGAAATCCCAAGTTCTCAGCAAAGGTTTGTACCAAATGCTTATCTAACAAATCCCAAGTTCTCAGCAATGGTTTATACCAAATGCTTATCTAAGAAATTTCAAATAACCATCATAGATGTTGAGTATAAAATATCTAATGTTTACGTTAGTAAGTTTGAGTTCTCATCATTAAAATACAAGGTGATGAACAACTGAAATATTCTGAGTTCTCAATAGCGAAACGTTTGTTTTCTTTAGCAACACCACTAGAGCACATTGAATTATTAATTATTGGCTATTGGATGTCAAACATTTGGTAATTTTTACATATAGTCTTAGAGAGGAAACCCACTACAATTTTTCATTAGTAGCAAGGGATATTTTATATGCACCATCTCCACAGACAGGATAGCACATACCACAGCCTTTGACATACCAATCGTGGTGCACTGACTGAAATAAGAAATAGCCCAATGGGCCCACCAACGATCCTAGACCAACTGTGTATCAGGCGAGCATGTTTTCACTGGGCCCAATGGGCCCACCAACAGGGATCGATCCTAGATTGGCCGTGCATCAAGCAAGCGCTTTACCACTGGGCTATGTTGATAGCACTAAATTCTTGCCTGTCCACACATCTCCAGGATCCCGTAGCTGCGTTCTCACACACACAGTTATAGGCACATCCGTCCTGCCATTGCTGAGCATGTTGATAGTGATGGTTCTTGTATGAGCAGTAACCTAAAGAAAACCGTATTCATTATGATCAATGTTAATATAATATGTTCAACAAACCTGGCCTCGTGCTTATAAAATCTTTAGTCTAGACTGAAGACTCTAATCAGGGCTGGGAACTGGTGAACTGTTAAAAAGAGGAAATCTAGAGGGGTCCGGGGGCAAGGACGATTAAAATAAGAGGAAACGCAATGTTCTATGAAAGGAAAACTGCGGATCCGAGGAGAATTCCCACCCCTGTCTAATAGATCCTGAGACTTTAACACCATGTCAATGCCATACAAATTGCATGCATGTATGTGACATACTTAAAAACAATTTGAGTATGAATGCTAAAGTTTTATGACAATGGGCCCAATTTTTTGGAATAAATTAAATACTTTTAAAAATTAAGACATTTTTTGCTGTTTTGGCTAAGAATCATATTCACTGGCAAACTAGACAACTGTCTTTGGCTAATAAAATATTCCTTAAATTAACCACATTTTAATAGTTTTCAAGGAAATATCTGAAAATTGGCTGAACCAAAATTTGTTCCAGTGTGAACACTGCAGATTTACATGAATGCTTTTGCCACAATCTTTAGTTTTTAAGTTTAAATATTTTGGAGCATGGGCAGATACAGGAAGGAATGAAGGAAATGTTTTATTTAATGACGCACTGAACACATTTTATTTATGGTTATATGGCATCAGACATATGGTTAAGGACCATACAGATATTGAGAGAGGAAACCTGCTGTCGGCACTTCGATCAGCAGCAAGGGATCTTTTATATGCACCATCCCACAGACAGGGTAGTACATATCACGCCCTTTGATATACCAGTCGTGGTGCACTGGCTGGAATTAGAAATAGCCCAATGGGCCCACCGACTGGGATCGATCTCAGACCGACAGGACATCGAGTGAGCGCTTTACACTGGGCTACGTCCCGTCCCTGAGCAGATACAGGTGGAGAGTACAGGGTGTGAGCATCCCTCAAGTTTGACAGAAATTACAGGTAACTCTTGTAACCAAAATGTCAGTTCATCGGACCTGGCAACATGTGCTTTACACTGGGCTACATCCCGTCCCTGAGCAGATACAGGAGGAGAGTACAGGGTGTGAGCATCCCTCAAGTTTGACAGAAATTTCATGTAACTTTTGTAACCAAAATGTCAGTTCATCGGACCTGCCAACACATGCTTTGTACACTCAGCATCCAGAGCATACAGGGTCATGTACAGGGGGAGTGTTTCAGGGGTTAAAACCTTTCACTGCTCAAGCAATTTTAATTTTTTTCATTTCATTTCAAGTTATTTTCATGCTTATATCCAATTAAGGTTCAAGCACTCTGTCCTGGTCACAAACCTCGGCTATCTGGGCTGTCTGTCCAGGACAGAGCGTTAGTTGTTAGTGATTAGTAAGAGGGAAGAGGGTGTGTAGTGGTCTTGCACCTACCCATTGAGTCGTTAAAACTCGCTCTGGGTGGGAGCCAGTATCAGACTGCAAACGCAGTACCTACCAGCCTTATGTCCGATTGCTTAACCACGACACCACCAAAGCCAATTTAATTTGTTCAATATATTTTCCAGGAAAGCACGACTCACCTCCCTATAAACATTGCTTTGTGATGCTCTAGACCTCCTCTACTACATGTCCTGCACAAGAGCCTGGCATACAACATACCAAACATTTCACACACACAGTCTTTCACATTCTTCAATCCTCTCCTATTTAGAAATATTTATTCTGCAACCACCATTTCTACTGACAGAATATGATGACGGATAAAACAACCACCATTTCTACTGACAGAATATGATGACGGATAAAACAACCACCATTTCTATTGACAGAATATGATGACGGATAAAACAACCACCATTTCTACTGACAGAATATGATGACGGATAAAACAACCACCATTTCTACTGACAGAATATGATGACAGATACACAACCACCATTTCTACTGACAGAATATGATGACGGATAAAACAACCACCATTTCTACTGACAGAATATGATGACGGATAAAACAACCACCATTTCTACTGACAGAATATGATGACAGATAAAACAACCACCATTTCTACTGACAGAATATGATGGCAGATAAAACAACCACCATTTCTACTGACAGAATATGATGACGGATAAAACAAAGTCATATCCTGCTACTAGCAGGATATAACTTTTGGTGTCACTCGTGTGATGTCTCACACATAGCTATATTACTAAATTGCTCAACTGACAGTGGACTGATTAATAATTACCTATGTCACCGGTGGACTGATTAATAATTACCTATGTCACCGGTGGACTGATTAATAATTACCTATGTCACCGGTGGACTGATTAATAATTACCTATGTCACCGGTGGACTGATTAATAATTACCTATGTCACCGGTGGACTGATTAATAATTACATGTACCTATGTCACCAGTCGACTGATTAATAATTACCTATGTCACCAGTGGACTGATTAATAATTACCTATGTCACAAGTGGACTGATTAATAATTACCTATGTCACCGGTGGACTGATTAATAATTACATGTACCTATGTCACCAGTCGACTGATTAATAATTACCTATGTCACCAGTGGACTGATTAATAATTACCTATGTCACCAGCGGATTGATTAATAATTACCTATGTCACTGCGGACTGATTAATAATTACCTATGTCACCGGTGGACTGATTAATAATTACCTATGTCACCGGTGGACTGATTAATAATTACCTATTCCACCAGTGGACTGATTAATAATTACCTATGTCACCGGTGGACTGATTAATAATTACCTATGTCACCGGTGGACTCATTAATAATTACCTATGTCACCGGTGGACTCATTAATAATTACCTATGTCACTGGTGGACTCATTAATAATTACCTATGTCACAAGTGGACTGATTAATAATTACCTATGCCACCAGCGGACTGATTAATAATTACCTATGTCACAAGCGGACTGATTAATAATTACCTATGTCACAAGCGGACTGATTAATAATTACCTATGCCACCAGCGGACTGATTAATAATTACCTATGTCACCGGTGGACTGATTAATAATTACCTATGCAACCAGGGGACTGATTAATAATTACCTATGTCACCAGTGGACTGATTAATAATTACCTATGTCACCAGTGGACTGATTAATAATTACCTATGTCACCGGCGGACTGATTAATAATTACCTATGCAACCAGGGGACTGATTAATAATTACCTATGTCACTGGTGGACTGATTAATAATTACCTATGTCACCGGTGGACTGATTAATAATTACCTATGTCACCGGCGGACTGATTAATAATTACCTATGCAACCAGGGGACTGATTAATAATTACCTATGTCACTGGTGGACTGATTAATAATTACCTATGTCACCAGTGGACTGATTAATAATTACCTATGTCACCAGTGGACTGATTAATAATTACCTATGTCACCGGCGGACTGATTAATAATTACCTATGCAACCAGGGGACTGATTAATAATTACCTATGTCACTGGTGGACTGATTAATAATTACCTATGTCACCGGTGGACTGATTAATAATTACCTATGTCACCAGTGGACTGATTAATAATTACCTATGTCACCAGTGGACTGATTAATAATTACCTATGTCACCGGCGGACTGATTAATAATTACCTATGCAACCAGGGGACTGATTAATAATTACCTATGTCACTGGTGGACTGATTAATAATTACCTATGTCACCGGTGGACTGATTAATAATTACCTATGTCACCGGCGGACTGATTAATAATTACCTATGCAACCAGGGGACTGATTAATAATTACCTATGTCACTGGTGGACTGATTAATAATTACCTATGTCACCAGTGGACTGATTAATAATTACCTATGTCACCAGTGGACTGATTAATAATTACCTATGTCACCGGCGGACTGATTAATAATTACCTATGCAACCAGGGGACTGATTAATAATTACCTATGTCACTGGTGGACTGATTAATAATTACCTATGTCACCGGTGGACTGATTAATAATTACCTATGTCACCGGCGGACTGAGTAATAATTACCTATGTTACCGGTGGACTGATTAATAATTACCTATGCCACCAGTGGACTGGGAGCTTGGTGTGGTTGGTTTGTCTACTAGCCCACCGCTGAATCTGAGTGTGTAGTCGATGGTGAACACTCCTGTGATGAGATCCTTCATGCTGGGAGGTTTGACTGCGCCCACACTCTGGGTCTGTTGGTTGTACACCGGGATGGGAACGTAGCCCTGGCAGTGAGGCACTGTGCAACAAGCATCGTTGGGGTCTGGGCGCAGGGCAGTACATCCCGCAGGTTGGTTGATGTAATGGGGACATCTTTTTAAAGGAAACAAAAATTAACAAATGTAAAGCATTAAATTTTACAAATGCCTTGTGATAATGATTGGTTAATGCAGTAGGAACTTTTCATTGTATTTATCTATATTTCCGATGATGATGATGATGATGATGATTTGGTTGTTTAATGTAATGGGACATTGAAATGTCAATATTTATCTGTATTTATGATGAAGATGATGATGATGACGACGATGATTTTTTTGTTTGATGTAATCAAACATTAAAATCTCAATGTATTTATCTGTATTTCTGATGATGATGTTGATGAGAATGATGATGTTGATGAGAATGATGATGTTGATGAGAATGTTGAGAATACAGGTAATGGGACATTGAAATGTCACTGTATTTAACTATATTTCTGATAACGATGATACTGATGATGACAATGATGATGATGACATATTGATGAAATCTTAAAACAGAAAACAGTTTTAAAGGTGCATGCAATGTCTAAGTTGCATAATGGTTGCTCTCTATCTAAACTGTTTATTGACTTTTGCTTTGAAATGAAAACAGTACACTTTCAACTATATTCTTATAACTCCAGTGGAGTTGAACACTCCATAATGTTATTTCAGGGAATTTTGATTGCTGACAAGTTTGCTGTCTTTGTGCAACTTATCTGTCTCTGACAGCGCTGTCTAGCTGCCAGCAGTTAAACTTGCAGGATTTTGTGGATTCACCAATTTTACAAAATGTGTTATGATATGTTATAAGACATTAATGCAATGAAAACATCTTAAAATGTTGTCGAATGTATTTACCTATACTTAGGATGTTGGTGATGATCATCATCATTTGTTAGTTAATATAAATTTTGTCAAATATGTTACTCTATATTCTGATGATGATGATGATGATGATGATGATGATAATGATGAAGATGATGATAGTGATAAAACAAATATGTTTATGATCATAATAATGTTAAAAATGCTGACTGGCTGATAAATTACCAATATACATTCAAAGATCTTCACACCCATAATTTCTTTGCAAACCCATCACTTAAAATCATAAATGTAAGTCACACTGTGTGAATACACCTTTAACTTTATGAGGAATATACTGACCTATCTCTACACTGGTAGAGTCCACTGTTCTCATTTACACATTCACAGGTTTTCACACACCCATCATCCCATCGCTGACCCATTACGTAAAATCATTATAATCATAATTATAGTAACTGCATGTAAGTCACATTGTGTGAATACACCTTTAATTTTATGAGGAATATACTGACCTATCTCTACACTGGTAGAGTCCATTGTCCTCGTTTACACACTCACAGGTCTTCACACATCCATCATCCCATCGCTGACCCATTACGTAAACCTGACCATGGTATAGGCAGCCCTCTAGAAATATTAATACACCAAGGATATATCAATGTGTAATAAAACAATTTAATTATGGGCAGTCCTCTAATAATCAATATCATTATATATTACTACATATTATTATTATTAATATTAAAAATCATTAACAAAAATTCTATTTTAATAATTAAGAAATCAGCATCTTGTTCTACATTAAGAGTCAGGCAGATCAAAGCAAAGTTTTTGACCAGTTTGGCTAATCACGTGAGCACTGACAATACACACTTTATTTTGAATGAAAGTACAATTGAGCTAATACATAACTTAAGCCAGCCAGAAAGCAATTGTATTAATTAGCAACCCTTGAAAAAACAGACAGTGAAGATAGCACCATGTGGTTGAAATGCCAAAGACATACTATAGCATAGTCCGTGCAATGTGGTGTCAGCAGTGTGTAATATGACAGTACATAGACACTTTGCTCATATATTATGCACTGCTGAACCTGTGCTTTGGACTTTTAAAGTTTTATAAGTATGCATGGCATGCATGGTCCCCAGTCAGCATACGAGGACTATTTTGCAAGGTGGGTGAATGCATGTCTCTGATAGTGATCGAAAGTTAAAATTTGTTTTGTTTAATGCCACCACTAGAGCACATTGATGAATTAATCACTGGCTATTGGATGACAAACGTTTGGTAATTGTGGCGCACAGTCTTCAGAGAAAACCTGCTACATTTTCCAATTAGCAAGGGATCATTTGTATGCTCAGCTACCGCCATTGTAAACCTACTACATGTTTCCTTCAGCAGCAAGGGATCATTTGTTTGCTCAGCTTGTTGTTTCATACAATCAGTATGACACACAAGCTTGTATAATAATCTCTATACTGCCGCTGACCAGTGCCGCCGCCGCCGCTATGTTTGAACTCTTCAGTATAGAGCTATATGTCGTACTCAGCTGAGGGGCCACCATGCCGGTTCCACCAGTGCCTGGAGCGACAGTTCCGCCGGACGGTAGAGTGGGCAGTACATTCACCAGATGACCACCAGGTCCCGTCACGGTGATTCCCGCACCGTTGCCGACGGTGTTCAGATTGATCGTCGAGGAGAGGAAAGATCCGTTCGGGCAGGTCACGTGCTCACAGCAGTCGCCAGCCTTCTTCTCGGCTTTGCAGCCTAGAGGTAGATTGTTGTAGACCGGACAGCTGTGATGGGAAAGGGAAAAAAGAAGAAGTTCTTAGAATTAATTAAATGTATCATCTCTCATACAAGAAGTAAATGTCTCATCTACCATACACTGAGTCAGTTTTTAATTAATTTGATTCAAAAATTACAATGTGTGATCGGACATTCATTCATGATTAATTTAGTTGTATTTGAAAAACAATTAATAATTTTTTTTTTTTAAATATATTTTTAAACTGTATTGTATTAAACATCTACAGACAATCTATAATCCAAGTTTCAGGTGTCTGTGCTGGGGACAGTCGAAACTCTCTGCTCCAAGCAATTTTTTAAAATGTATTTTATGGGGAACACAGCCCATCCCCCCTTAAAAAGATTGCTTATCAGTCTGGACCCCCCACCACTCCCTTCACAATTTCCTACACATGAGCCTGAACACATTAGTTTCTAACCAACAGAGCTAGACTTAACACTGATCTAATTGTAAAAACTGACGCGGTCTCTGTCACCAATGGAAAAGTAAAAGTCTCTAACTCACCAATGAAATATGAAAAGGTGTACCCAGGCCAAAGTAAGGACAGAAGAAAATAGGCTTGTTAGTGTGAAATATGATCCTTGTGTGTTGGAAAGGTGCATACCCAGGCCACCAACTTTGTTAAGGACAGAAGAAAATAGGCTTGTTAAAGGAACAGTCAGGTGAAATATGATCCTTGTGTGTTGGAAAGGTGCATACCCAGGCCACCAACTTTGTTAAGGACAGAAGAAAATAGGCTTGTTAAAGGAACAGTCAGGTGAAATATGATCCTTGTGTGTTGGAAAGGTGCATACCCAGGCCACCAACTTTGTTAAGGACAGAAGAAAATAGGCTTGTTAAAGGAAGAGTGAGGTGAAATATGATCCTTGTGTGTTGGAAAGGTGCACACCCAGGCCACCAAGCAGGGCTTCTAGATATTTGTTTTAAATCCACTAGCCAAGGGATCAGTGATTTTAAACATTTACTAGCCACAATTAAAAATTAACTATCCCTACTTTACGTTAAGTTAATACGATTTTACTAAATAACAGTAATAATCAGATATGTTGCCTAAAGAGAGAGATAGCTATTAAAAACACTAACATCGGGAGTTGGGGTGGTTAGGGTGATTGGGGTGGGGTCAGGATATTCATATTTACAAAATAGACTTAACTGCTACATTTGACTCTCTTTTTCACTAGATGTCGGGCATAGTAGTTATTTACCAACCCAACATTGAATATATATCACTAGCCATGGGAGTGGGACTACCATAATCTACATGCTGTGACCAACAAATACCGACAGTTTAACAAATGAAAAAAGCATAGTTTTAGAATTAATAAAAAACAACATGATTATTCCTGAGAAATTGTTCATTTTGCATAAGTATATAATTACCACTCGATTGCTTCGCAGTCTCGAGGTAGTGGTATATATTCTTGCTCAAAATAAACTTGTACAATAAATTGGAAGCGAAAACAACATATGTGAAGTATTTGATCTATAATACAAAGTATTATTTCTTTCTATTAACAGATTCATTGCATGCTATACTCACGTGTTAGTACACCGGTAGTAACCATATATGGCATTCTCACAAACACACTGCGTATCACAGCCACTGGACCACTTATCACCTTGGTGATACGTCTTACCACCGAAATAACATGAATCTGTAACACAAGAAAATACATAGATGGACCATCAATATAACATGTTACGACATAGGAAAATATGTAGATTACTACCAGAATAACATCAATTTACAACATCAGAAAATACATAGACTGACCAACAATATAACATGTTACGACATAGGAAAATATGTAGATTACTACCAGAATAACATCAATTTACAACATCAGAAAATACATAGACTGACCAACAATATAACATGTTACAACATAGGAAATATGTAGATTACCACCAGAATAACATCAATTTACAACATCAGAAAATACACAGACTGACCAACAATATAACATGTTACAACATAGGAAATATGTAGATTACCACCAGAATAACATCAATTTACAACATCAGAAAATACATAGACGGACCACCGAAGTAACATAAAATTATGACATAAAAAAATACATATACAGTGAACCAGCATTCATCTAAACTGTATTTCTGTCTAAACTGTCACACTTTTAAAGCCCCGTCCAGCTACCATCAATTTATTATGAAGAAAACTCTGTCTAAACCAGACGGCATCTATTCCAGATTTCGGATGCAATTTCAAGAACAAAAGAACAATGTATGTAGTAATTAGCTCTGTCTGCACCGGCACGCGACCTTGTCTCTATTGTCTACCAGTGGTCACCTTTTAAACAATGACGGCAGTTTCCCAGTAATTACGACACCAAAGTGTTACAAAATAATTGTGCCTCTTTGAAGGCTTAATACCTGTACATGATATAGATTGACCAACAAAATAACATGAATTTATGACATGAAAATACATAGATTTGTAGAATGACTGCTGAAATAACACGAATTTACAATGTATAAAAATACAAAGATTTATAGAATGACTGCCGAAATATCATGATTTTACAGTGTATGAAAATACATAGATTGACTGCCGAAATAACACGAATTTACAGGGTATGAAAATAAATAGATTAACTGCCAAAATAACACGAATTTACAGTGTATGAAAATACATAGATTGACTGCCGAAATAACACGAATTTACAGTGTATGAAAATACATAAATTGACTGCCGAAATAACACAAATTTACAGTGTATGAAAATACATAGATTGACTGACAAAGGAAAATATATGTTACATGTAGACTAGCCACTACAATAACACAAATATGTAACTGTTTTAATTCACAGATTTTTGATGAGCTGAACTACCAAAATAAAATAAATCAGCAATGTATGTAAAAAAAATTTTTTAGGTTAATAGAGGGACTATCAAAATAACAGCAGGGTTTCTGCCAGAGAGTAAAACGGGTATATTGTGCCATACCCAAATGTTTTTGCAGATTTTATTTTTTTAAGTTAATCTTTTGACAAAATTAATTATTTTTATCATTACTGTATGATTTTCTTAACCCTAACCCTAAATTTAACCCATTTTCTTTCTGGGGGAGGCCCTCCAAATACCCACTGTTGACTGTGGTTGCATTCAATTCCATAGCGCCATACCCAAAAATTTCTTTCTGGCAGAAACACTGAACATGAATTTAAAACTTATAAAAAGTAGCAGATTGGCTATCAAAATAACACAGTGATCTAACACAGTGATCTAACACAGTGATCTAACACAGTGAAATACAAAAAACTGGATTATCAGTAAACCAGAATTTCCTCAAAATCAAACGTTTTTCACAGCCCCTCCATTTATACCACTGTCATTCCCACAACTAGTTTGACAATATATTAAAACTGCGTCTCTGTATAAGACAGTGTTCAAGGGATGTATTGACTGGCCTCGGTGGTGTCATCGTTAATCCATCGGATATAAGGCTGGTAGGTACTGGGTTCGCAATGACTCATTGGGTACACTGACTTCTCTCTCACTAACCACTAGCAACTAATTCACTGTCCTGGACAGACAGCCCAGATAGCTGAGGTGTGTACCAAGGACAGTATGCTTGAACCTTAATTGGATATAAGTACAAAAATAAGCTGCAATGAATCAATGACAGTTACTAGTGAGACATACTCTTATGAATCACTGTCAAAGCATTATTAATATCAGGTGGTTATCAAAGGTGAGCATATTCTGTCACTCGATAATATGGTGAATGACAGCAAACCAGCCTCTGTGGTGCAGTGGTTAAGCCATCGGACTACAGGCTGGCAGGTACAGGGTTCGCAGCCCGGTACCGGCTCCAACCCAAAGCAAGTTCTAAGCCTTCTTCTCTCTCACTAACCACTAACCAACTTACAAATAACCCACTGTCCTGGACAGACAGACCAGATAGCTGAGGTGTGTGCCCAGGACAGCATGCTTGAACCTTAATTGGATATATGCACGAAAATAAGTTGAAAAGAAAAAGAATGCCAGCAGGGTTGGATATATACATGTAGTGTGAAATAAAATTAATTTTAATCATACCTGTCGGTGAAGGTGTTGGATTTCCAGAAACTGAAAGACAAAATAAATTAATATAATGCACCAATGAAGAAAAACGGGGGGGGGGGGGGGGGGAGTGGATAGTGTTGTACATGTATGTTTATAAAAAAAAATTGTAATTAGTGTTAATGATTAACTCTCAATTAACTAAATCAGTGTGTGCATATATATATTTATCATATAATATCTTACATTTTCAGTGCAATCAAAGTATGTGATATTTTTCAGATCACATACTTTGAGAATTTGATAACTTTGCAAATTAGATGTAAATTAGTCGAGGTCTCGGCACTAGGTTTATTGACATTTAAGCAAACGTACTTGGGTGACACTCCATGATTGACGTATGCATTCATAGTCATCAAATAAAAACATTTCAATGGCAATTTGAAACTGAAAGCTGTCCAACGTTCACAAAACAAAAACAATTAGGCATAACTGTCATTTCCATTCAAAAATACACCGCGCCACATATTCTTACGTCATTTGAATATCTAGTATTGGCGGACTGGAATTAAAGGTGCGTGTACAGTTTACAAAAACATGTTGTATTAAGCTTGAGCTTATATGATAAAGAGATTATTACCCTCGTGTATTTCGGTATCGTCAATATCATATATTAGGAATAAAAATAATGTATTATGCTCGCCAAAGGCTCGCATAATACAATTTTTATTCCTAATATATGGTATTGATGATACCGAAATACACGAGGGTAATAATCTACATGTATTCTAAATCTTAAATAGTTATTATACCTGCCAATTACACAAAACTGAGTATTTGTATTTTGTAATTAGCATTCATTACTCTAGTCCAAGTACTCTGCCATTTGAAAGATAGACATTTGGACAGTTACATGTATGATCGCTCTCTCAGCCAGAGATAACTCTACAGCGAAAACATGGAATTGCTGCCTGCCACCAGGTATGCAAAGATTCCCGCTCTAAAACAACAATAGCCCTATATGTTTGACATTAAAAACTATTAAACTGAATTTTAAGTTTGCTGATAACAAATATTTGACATATTGATCACTAATACACACACTACAGGAAGAAACCCGTTAGCACCTCGCATTTAACCAGAACATTATTGAGATGGGGTGCTGTTGGGTTTTTCCTGTAGTGTGTATACTATTGGTTAATATGCGAAATATGACCGAACACGAAGTAGAGGACTCATTGGAAGTTTTTTAAGCCATCCCATTGGCTGTTGGGATGTTCGGACAAGACTATTATCCCTAGGGGGAATATCCCATTGTTTGAGATCAGGTTAAGTACAAAAGAAAAGGGTTTTTTTTACTGTTTGAACAAAACAATCAGTACAATGGGCTAGAATTGGCTTTGTTTTTTATATTTACTAATGGAACATTTCAAGGTGGAATGGCATTAAGCAGGTCCATAGCTAGGATTTTTTGTTCATGGAGGGCAGATGAATTCTTGAAACGAACAAGCATGGAAGGTGCAAGAAATTAGAGGGTCCGGGAGCATGCCTCCCAGGACATTTTGAAATCTAAAGGCTCTGAAATACCATTTCGCAGCCATTTGAGGGAGGTTACATACTTATCAATATCAATAACCAGTAAAAACTATTTACAGCCCTGTTAAGAGCTAACTGTTAATGTACTAACTGCTAACCCCAATTTCCATCTTTGACATTCCTACTTACCACAGTAGTCACAGTATTTGCGACAATTTCCCTTTGCCCATCCAACATACGGGCCAATGCACGAGCTCTTTCCGTACTGTTCGCAGTTTGGCAATACGTTTTCACATGCTGGTGCTGCTGTTGGATGTTGAACTGTTTAACAGATACAAACAATGTTTCTTTAGTAGCACACTGTTTAACAAGCTTCCTGAGAGTACTGATAAAGCAATATAATTATTGTTCTCAACAGCACCCAAAAACTTTTCATATCTCCCAAGTTCAATGGCCAAAAATGGGTAAAATACCATGAAAGTAAAACTGGATCTGTAATAGTACATGATAAAGCCATACACAGCTCAGTATTCGGAGGCATTGTTAAAAAAAATAGTCCGGAAAGCTAAATGTGAGACAGAAAGATAGACAGACAGACAGACAGACAGAGACAGACAGACAGAAGAATGGAGATGAAACCTATAGTTCCCTCTTGAACCGATATGTGACTAATAAGTGGCAATTATATCTCGTATCAGTCTCAATTTTAATGTGTATATTTTTTATATATATACATATATATATATTTGTTGTTTTTTTTGTTTGTTTTTTTGGGGGGGGGGTGTTCAATTATCTCAATTTGGCTAGTCTTAAAAAGAAAAGGTTAATGCATTTTGGAAATAAAAATATCTAATTTTTGCGTGTTCTTTTTAAAAAAAAGAGAAAAAAAAAGAAAGAAATGTTTTATTTAACGACGCTCTCAACACATTTTATTTACGGTTATATGGCGTCAGACATATGGTTAAGGACCACACAGATTTTGAGAGGAAACCCGCTGTCGCCATTACATGAGCTACTCTTTCCGATTAGCAGCAAGGGATCTTTTATTTGCGCTTCCCACAGGCAGGATAGCACAAACCATGGCCAGTTATGGATCACTGGTCGGTGCAAGTGGTTTACACCTACCCTTTGAGCCTTGCGGAGCACTCACTCAGGGTTTGGAGTCGGTATCTGGATTAAAAATCCCATGCCTCGACTGGGATCCGAACCCAGTACCTACCAGCCAGTAGACCGATGGCCTAACCACGATGCCACCGAGGCCGGTTTTCTAAAAACAATGACCATAATAAAATAAAAAGTCAATACTAACCCATAGTTGAGAAAGTTGTCTGCTCATGGAGTTTGAAATTATATTTTGTTTATTAGTTTATCCTTCTAAACTCCATATTTGATTATACTCTTACATTTTAATCGCATACATTATATAACTTTCAAATAAAATAACTGATAAGAATTTGATGAATTAGTACCAGTTTGTATGGATAATCCATCGCCATGCAGGCTTATATACATAAGCTTCTAGGTCAAAGGTCAGGACTCATTACTCAAAAGATGTGATTATTCATCAATAATTCATCAATAATTGTTTTTATTACAACTTCATCTCAATCAGAGTGAACAAGGAACTCATTATTAAAAAAAAATTGACAGTTGTTATGGTTATATTTACTATAATGCAGGCTATGCCGAAAAGATTTGCATAACCTATTATTTGCTGAATCTTTATTTTTCAAATTGAAATATATATATTACTAGGACTGATAATTCGGTAGATTTCATATAAATGGTAAATCAGTTGTGCCAAATAAAATTGTACACTGAAAGCACAAATGAAATGACCGTTCATGCAAATTGTAACGGCCTGTAACTAAGGTTACATACATGACCCATGTATGCATGCGTGTGCGATTTTACATGAATTATATTGTCATGTCAGTGTTACATACCAGATCCAATGCCACTGGTGGATCCTCGGCCAATGAAACTGCCCGTCTGTTGGTTGAATTCACAGTGAGGCTCTGCACAGCATTTACCCGGATTCTTTTGTAGGCGGCAGTTAACCGGCAGGTTGGTGTACGTTGGACAGCTGTTAATTAACATGGACAGATAAAGCTGATATGAACAGTGTATCAACTTACTAAGGAAGTACACATATAAAAATGTGTGTTACCTAGATATATATAATTGCAAGACATAGAGATCATTATACAAGCTTGTGTGTCATACTGATTTTATGAAACCAGTGTCAGGATTTTTTTATTGCCCGAGCCCACCCCTTGGATCTGCACCACTCCTTAGATCTGCACCATCCCTTGAATCTGCACCATCACCCTTGGATCTACACCACCCCTTGGATCACCACCACCCTTGGATCTGCACCACCACCCTTGGATCTGCACCATCACCCTTGGATCTGCACCACCCCTTGGATCTGCACCATCACCCTTGGATCTGCACCATCACCCTTGGATCTGCACCACCCCTTGGATCTGCACCATCACCCTTGGATCTGTACCATCACCCTTGGATCTGCACCACCCCTTGGATCTGCACCATCACCCTTGGATCTCAACCATCACCCATGGATCTGCACCACCCTTTAGATCTGCACCACCCCCTGGATCTGCACCACCCCTTGGATCTACACCACCCCTTGGATCTACACCACCCCTTGGATCTGCACCATCACCATTGGATCTACACCACCCCTTGGATCTGCACCATCACCCTTGGATCTGCACAACCCCTTGGATCTACACCATCCCTTGGACTGCACCACCCCTTGGATCTGCACCATCACCCTTGGATCTACACCATCACCCTTGGATCTACACCATCCCCCTTGGATCTGCTCCATCACCCTTGGATCTACACCACCCCTTGGACTAGCATACACCTTGGATCTACACCATCCCTTGGATCTACACCACCCCCTTGGATCTGCACCATCACCCTTGTATCTACACCACCCCTTGGATCTACACCATGACCCTTGGATCTGCACCATCACCCTTGGATCTGCACCACCCCTCGGATCTGCACCACCCCTCCCCTCGGATCTGCACCACCCCTGAGATCTGCACCGCCCCTTGGATCTGCACCACCCCTTGGATCTGTGCCACCCCTTGGATCTGCGCCACCCCTTGGATCTGCACCACTCCTTGGATCTGCACCATCACCCTTGGATCTCAACCATCACCCATGGATCTGCACCACCCTTTAGATCTGCACCACCCCCTGGATCTGCACCACCCCTCGGATCTTCATCACCCCTTAGATCTGTGCCACCCCTTGGATCTGCACCATCCCTTAGATCTGCACCACCCCTTGGATCTGCAGTTGATCCAACCCCTTGGTGCACCATCAGGATCTGCACCATCAATCTACACCATACCTTTGGATATGAAACCATCACCCTTGGATCTGTCTCACCCTTGGATCTAACCACCACAGCCACCAGTGATCTAACCATCCCTTAATCTTACTTTTTTTATTCATTACCCCTTGGATTTACATGTTTGGATCTGCACAATCACCCTTGGATCTGCACACACCTCATCTATATGGTCCCCTGTCTGCACCAGGAAAGTGGATTTAAGATTGTGTAGTACCCCTTGGATCTGCGCCACCCCTTGGACTGCACCAGGCTGGATTGGTCACCCTGGATCTCACCTCCCATGGATCTACCGGCTCTCACCCTGGGTAGGTGTACAGACTTGGATCTACAACCCCGATTTCTCTCTCACTTGGATCTCATTCCAGCCAGTGCACCACAACTGGAATATCAAATCACCGTTGATCTGTGGGATCTACACCCTGTCCCTTGGATGGTGAATATGCACCATCACCCTGGAACAAGATCCCTTGATCTGCACCTACCCTTGGAAGAGTACACCACCCCTTGGAACTGGCCATCCCTTGGTCTACACCACCCTCTCTCACCTTGTATATCTATGTGGATCTGCACCATCACCATATGTCTGACGCCATATAACCTTAAATAAAATGTGTTGAGTGCATTGTCAAATAAAACATTTCTTTCTTTCTTTTTTCTCTCACTAACCACTAACAACTAACCACTAATTCCCTGTCCTGGACAGACACCTCAAGGAACCGAGGTGTCAGCCCAGGAAAGTGTTCTTGAACTTTATTTTGATATAAGCATACAAAATAGCAAGAGAGAAAGGTATTTAACGTGTTAGTGGTTAGTGAGAGAGAAGTTGATGCAATGATTATATACCTGCCCTCTGAGCTGTTAAAAAAGTCCGCAAGAACCAGGATGCGAACCCAGTACCTACTTGCCTAATTAAGTGTACAGATTGACCACTATAGCACTGGGGCCAGTATTGGTTACTAACTATACTTGGGACTAATCCCCACCCGTGGGCCCATTAGGCTATTTCTCATTCCAACCAGTGCACCACGACTGCTATATCAAACGTTGTGCTACATGTATGTACTATTCTGTCTGTGGGATGGCGCATATAAAACAAAATCATTGCTACTAATGGAAAACATAGCAGGTTTCCCTTCACAGACTATATTTCTAAATGATCAAATGTTTGACATCTAATAGCCGATGATTAATTTTCCATTAGTAGCAAGGGATCTTTGATATATGCGCCATCCCACAGACAAGATAGCACATACCACGGCCTTTGATATACCAGTCGTGGTGTACTGACTGGAACGAGAAATAACCCAATGGGCCCACCAATGGTGATCGACCCTTGACCGACTGCGCATCAGGCGGGCGGGCTCTCTTTCACTGGGCTATGTCCCACCCCACTAAAACCACTGGGGCCGACTGCGCATCAGGCGGGCGGGCTCTCTTTCACTGGGCTATGTCCCACCCCACTAAAACCACTGGGGCCGACTGCGCATCAGGCGGGCGGGCTCTCTTTCACTGGGCTATGTCCCACCCCACTAAAACCACTGGGGCCGACTGCGCATCAGGCGGGCGGGCTCTCTTTCACTGGGCTATGTCCCACCCCACTAAAACCACTGGGGCCGACTGCGCATCAGGCGGGCGGGCTCTCTTTCACTGGGCTATGTCCCACCCCACTAAAACCACTGGGACCGACTGCGCATCAGGCGGGCGGGCTCTCTTTCACTGGGCTATGTCCCACCCCACTAAAACCACTGGGGCCGACTGCGCATCAGGCGGGCGGGCTCTCTTTCACTGGGCTATGTCCCACCCCACTAAAACCACTGGGGCCGACTGCGCATCAGGCGGGCGGGCTCTCTTTCACTGGGCTATGTCCCACCCCACTAAAACCACTGAGACCGACTGCCCACCACCACTCAGGCGGACGGGCTCTCTTTCACTGGGCTATGTCCCACCCCACTAAAACCACTGGGACCGACTGCGCATCAGGCGGGCGGGCTCTCTTTCACTGGGCTATGTCCCACCCCACTAAAACCACTGGGGCCGACTGCGCATCAGGCGGGCGGGCTCTCTTTCACTGGGCTATGTCCCACCCCACTAAAACCACTGGGGCCGACTGCGCATCAGGGCGGGCGGGCTCTCTTTCACTGGGCTATGTCCCACCCCACTAAAAAACCACTGGGGCCGACTGCGCATCAGGCGGGCGGGCTCTCTTTCACTGGGCTATGTCCCACCCCACTAAAACCACTGGGGCCGACTGCGCATCAGGCGGGCGGGCTCTCTTTCACTGGGCTATGTCCCACCCCACTAAAACCACTGGGGCCGACTGCGCATCAGGCGGGCGGGCTCTCTTTCACTGGGCTATGTCCCACCCCACTAAAACCACTGGGGCCGACTGCGCATCAGGCGGGCGGGCTCTCTTTCACTGGGCTATGTCCCACCCCACTAAAACCACTGGTCCCACCCCACTAAAACCACTGGGGCCGACTGCGCATCAGGCGGGCGGGCTCTCTTTCACTGGGCTATGTCCCACCCCACTAAAACCACTGGGGCCGACTGCGCATCAGGCGGGCGGGCTCTCTTTCACTGGGCTATGTCCCACCCCACTAAAACCACTGGGGCCGGTCTTGATTACTTACTATGCCTGGCACTGGTACGTGCCGTGCTGTGCGTCTATACACCTACACTTGTAGTCACAGTCCACCTCCCAGCTCTGGTCCTGGTAGTACTGCTTGTTACTGTACAAACACACACCTGTCAGCAGAAAGGAAAGGCATCACTGTTAATAACAGACGTTTTACGTCGTCCAGGGATTTATCTACGATTGTTTTAACATGGTCCTACATGTATACGTCTTTCATTTAGTTCATTTCAACTTGTTTTCGTTCTTATATCCAATTAAGGTTCAAGCACGCTGTCCTGGGCACACACCTCAGCTATCTGGGCTGTCTGTCCAGGACAGTGGGTTAGTTGTTAGGTGGTTAGTGGTTAGTGAGAGAGAAGAGGGTGTAGTGGCTGTACACCTACCCATTGAGCCCTTAAGAACTCGCATTGGGTTGGAGCCAGTACCAGGCTGCGAACCCTGTACCTACCAGCCTGTAGTCCGATGGCTTAACTACTGCGCCACCGAGGCCGGTTGTATATGTGTATGTCCAATTGCTGAGATTGGGAAAATTAGTGAAATTTATTCCTATCTGTGATGCTTATTATTAGGCCGTTTAATAATGCAAGCAACATTAATAAATTAAATTAATTTATCAGAACTGACAGCAGTGATTCATCCTGGCATTATGTGTGTCCGAACATATAGGCCCTTTCCAAAAGAAAGTGGCACTGAAAATTCACAATTTCTGTATTAAAAATTCCCAATGTATAGGGGGCGGGACGTAGCCCAGTGGTAAAGCATTCGCTTGATGCGTGGTTGGTCTAGGATCGATCCCCATTGGTGGACCCATTGGGCTATTTCTCGTTCCAGTCAGTGCACCACAACTGGTATATCAAAGGCCGTGGTTTGTATTACCCTGTCTGTGGGATGGTGAATATAAAAGATCCCTTGCTGCATTAGAAAAAATGTAGCAGGTTTCCTCTGATGACTATGAGTCAGAATTACCAAATGTTTGACATCCAATAGCTGATGATTAATTAATCAATGTGCTCCAGTGGTGTCGTTAAACAAAATAAACAAGAGACAATGACTGGGATGTGGAGGTGGACAGCAAAAGAGGTTGAAAGAATGGAGTTGCGAGACTGGGAAGAAACAAGTAGAGAAAGGAAAGTGGGATAAAAAGATGATAATAATAATAAAAAATACACTCAGTCTCTTACTTATTCCAGTTGGTGTTTTTCCTTCTCCTGATCCCTCCGTTATCTCGAGGTGTTGTTTGAAGTTACACACAGGCTTGAGACAGCACTCACCGGGGGAGTGTACGAGGGTGCAGTCATTAGGTAGATCATAGTAAACAGGACACCTGGTAAAGGAAAGGAATGTGTGGTTAACAACACCCCAGCACATTGTTTAATTACAGGGTGTTAGATATGAATTATGCATTATGTACATAGAAAAGAAAAACGTGAGTAAAGAACCATTAGCAGCTACTTATGTTGTAGGCTAATATATTCGATTATATCAGGGATGTCATTAATAGCCGGCACCCGGTGATTTTTCACCGGCTATCGAATCAATTGTCGCCAGGTATCGAACTTCCAATAAACAATGCTTGTCGACTTTTTGTTGATTAATGGCCGCCTATAATTTTATTTTCACCTGCTATTTTTATTTTTAATGACATCACTGTATATTAATAGTGATAAAAATGTTGATGGTCCTGTTGATGATGATGATGATGATGATGATGACAATGATGGGGATGATGTTGATGACATTAATTATTATGTTGATAATAGTGATGATAATACTGACGATTATGATGATGGTATTAATGGTGATGATGCTGATGATGATGATGATAATAAATACAATGATAATGATGATGCAATTGTATGACTTAAGGCGACGAATCATGTCTCATCTTTACAAATGTTTGAACTAAATCTGTTGTTTGATCTTCAAAATCAATAAATGGATGGATGGACGGACGGACAGATGAACAGGAAGATGGATAGACAGATCAACGAATGGACAGATGCAATCAACTCGGCAGGCCAGCACATTCCTTTGATACACCAGTTATAGGGCATTAATTGGGATGGGAAATGGGAAAAACCCAATCAGGGAGTGGGTCCACTACTGTGATTCGATCCTGTGATTTAAACAGCTCAAGTGAGAACCCTAACGACTGAGACAGATCCCACCTGGAGGGGAGAGTCAATGCATACTCTTCATCGTGGGGGAAAGATCCCACCGGGAGGCGAGAGTCAATGCATACTCTTCATCGTGGGGGACAGATCCCACCCGGAGGCGAGAGTCAATGCATACTCTTCATCGTGGGGGACAGATCCCACCGGGAGGCGAGAGTCAATGCATACTCTTCATCGTGGGGGAAAGATCCCACCGGGAGGCGAGAGTCAATGCATACTCTTCATCGTGGGGGACAGATCCCACCCGGAGGCGAGAGTCAATGCATACTCTTCATCGTGGGGGACAGATCCCACCCGGAGGCGAGAGTCAATGCATACTCTTCATCGTGGGGGACAGATCCCACCAGAGTCAATGCATACTCTTCATCGTGGGGGACAGATCCCACCTGGAGGCGAGAGTCAATGCATACTCTTCATCGTGGGGGATAGATCCCACCCGGAGGCGAGAGTCAATGCATACTCTTCATCCTGGGGGACAGATCCCACCAGAGTCAATGCATACTCTTCATCGTGGGGGACAGATCCCACCTGGAGGCGAGAGTCAATGCATACTCTTCATCGTGGGGGACAGATCCCACCAGAGTCAATGCATACTCTTCATCGTGGGGGACAGATCCCACCCGGAGGTGAGAGTCAATGCATACTCTTCATCGTGGGGGACAGATCCCACCAGAGTCAATGCATACTCTTCATCGTGGGGGACAGATCCCACCGGGAGGCGAGAGTCAATGCATACTCTTCATCGTGGGGGACAGATCCCACCAGAGTCAATGCATACTCTTCATCGTGGGGGAAAGATCCCACCCGGAGGCGAGAGTCAATGCATACTCTTCATCGTGGGGGACAGATCCCACCCGGAGGCGAGAGTCAATGCATACTCTTCATCGTGGGGGACAGATCCCACCCGGAGGCGAGAGTCAATGCATACTCTTCATCGTGGGGGACAGATCCCACCCGGAGGCGAGAGTCAATGCATACTCTTCATCGTGGGGGACAGATCCCACCAGAGTCAATGCATACTCTTCATCGTTGGGGACACATCCCACCCGGAGGCGAGAGTCAATGCATACTCTTCATCGTGGGGGACAGATCCCACCCGGAGGCGAGAGTCAATGCATACTCTTCATCGTGGGGGACAGATCCCACCCGGAGGCGAGAGTCAATGCATACTCTTCATCGTGGGGGACAGATCCCACCCGGAGGCGAGAGTCAATGCATACTCTTCATCGTGGGGGACAGATCCCACCCAGAGGCGAGAGTCAATGCATACTCTTCATCGTGGGGGACAGATCCCACCAGAGTCAATGCATACTCTTCATCGTAGGGGACAGATCCCACCGGGAGGCGAGAGTCAATGCATACTCTTCATCGTGGGGGACAGATCCCACCAGAGTCAATGCATACTCTTCATCGTGGGGGACAGATCCCACCCGGAGGCGAGAGTCAATGCATACTCTTCATCCTGGGGGACAGATCCCACCAGAGTCAATGCATACTCTTCATCATGGGGGACGCCTGCTTTCCATGCCTCCCCACACTAACCCTCTTCCTATACCTCTGTGAATGAACATATGTATGATTGTATATAATATTGATTAATGGATGGATGGATCAATGGATGAGATGGGATGGGATGGTATGGATGGATGGAAGCAAGGAAGGATAGACAGCCGGATGGATAAATGGACAGGCAGATGGACCCAGGAACAGATGAATGGATAGATGGCTCAGTGAACAGATGGTTGTAATTACAACAGATTTACTTGTTAAAACATCTATATCTGCCAGTTTTTCCATCTTCACAAATACACTGATAGTCACAGCCATCTTCCCACTTCTCCCCATGACTGTAGGCCTTGCCACCATAGTAACACTGTCCATCTGCAATGAAACACAGTCACTCAACAATGATATTACATTACTACTGTACAAACATAATGAACTACATGTAAATCATGAAAGTATTGCAAGTTAGTTTTGTTTAATGATACCACTAAAACACATTAATTTATTAATCATCAGCTATAAGATTTCAAACATGTGGTAGTTTTTTCCTTAGTAGCAAGGGATCTTTTACATGCACCATCCTACAGAAATAATAACACATACCATGGCCTTTGATATACCAGTCGTGGTGCACTGGCTGAAATGAGAAATCGCACAATGGGCCCGCCGACGGAGATCGATCTCAGACCGACCACACATCAAGCAAACCCTTTACCACTTGGCTACGTCCCTGAACATATTGCAAGATGCCAACAGTAGCCGAAACTGTATATAGAAAGTAACAGTAGCCTAAACTGTATATAGAAAGTACTGCGATTTACATAAAATGCATTGTCATGTTAGGTGTTACTCAAAGATAGTAAGAATAATTAAATTACTCCAAATGAAGGTTTGGTTTTTTGGTTTCAGTGTTGAACTGAATGCTTACAAGCTGTGTACATGTGACATGTGCTGTTTCAGGTATGCTTCTTAACTTCACGCAAAACACAATAAACGCCACTATATACACACCCATTCCTAAAAACGTTTGATTCCAAACCACCATAAACACTAGGCCAGTTTCTCTGCAGTCTGCGATATATCCTCAGACAATAGTATCACATTTTGCTAAAAAACTGAATTTGAACTTGTGTCTGTCTACGTGTGAACAGTGTCTGAGTGGTGTTCGCACAATGGTTTTTAATATGACGTTTATCGCGTTTTGCGATGAAACTCTTCATATACAGAAAGCTTACTGAGTGATATGCTAGCATTTCAAATATGCCCAATGAGCTAAAAATCTCTGTAATCAGGCTACGTATTCATACACGTACTTAAGTCAATGTATGATACTTATTTATGTACTTTAGGTATGTATTTAGGTATCATACATTGACTTAAGTACGTTTATGAATACGGAGTCAGATCTCTTCATAGTCAGTGAATTGTATCATATATTAGACAACTGACAAAAGACCAAAAAAAAGAGAAGTGTTTTGTTTTTTGTTTAACGACACTACTGACACTACTGACTGACTGACACTGCTGACACTACTGACTGACTAATCATTGGCTACTGGATGTCAAACATTTGGTACTTCTGACTCATTGTTTAAAGAGAGGAAACCCACTAAATTTTTCATTAATAGCAAAGGATCTTTTGTATGTACTTTTCAACAGGCAGAACAGCACATATCATGGCTTTTGAAAACTTGTTTAAAAGGTATAAACCATGTTACCTATGCAAGTGACACTAAAGTATACAACTTAGTTGAAATTTGCTAGTGGTGCACATATGAAAATAAAAATAAATGAGGAAACAAAGAAACCAGTTCATGGTTGCTCTAAATAGAAAGTACCTATTTGAATACTTGCAATCATTATTATATTATATTATAGTATTATAGTATTTCCACGAATACTCACAAATATGATATACAAATTGCAGGCCCACCCCCATAAGCACTCGCCAGTATCATAGTAAATGGCAACACCACAAGCATTCGTTAACATGATATTAAATTGCTAGCACCCTGTGAACATTTACAATCATCATACTAAAACACAAGCACCACCTGATGATCACTCACACTCCTGTGCACCACGACTGGTATATCAAAGTCTGTGATATGTGCTATCCTGTCTGTGGGATGGGGATGTTGCATATAAAAGATCCCTTGCTACTAATGGAAAAATGTAGTGGATTTCCTCTCTAAAACTCTTTGTCAGACTAACCAAATATTTGACATCCAATAGCTGATGATTAATAAATCAATGTGCTCTAGTGGTGTTGTTAAACAAAAACACCTCCTGAATATGCTACAAATAACAATTGAATTCTGTAACTGTATACTTACAATATCCGGTGCTTGATTTGTTGGGATCTGAAACATAAAATAATACACATCAGTGTAATAGAAGCATTAGGTACTTGTAAATCAACCAAGTGACCAATCACAGATATCCTTTGTAGCCAACAGTTGTAAAATGTCAGTGCAAGTGACCAATCACAGATAGCCTTTGTAGCCAACAGTTGTAAAATGTCAGTGCAAGCGACCAATCACAGATAGCCTTTGTAGCCAACAGTTGTAAAATGTCAGTGCAAGTGACCAATCACAGATAGTCTATGTAGCCAACAGTTGTAAAATGTCAGTGCAAGTGACCAATCACAGATAGTCTATGTAGCCAACAGTTGTAAAATGTCAGTGCAAGTGACCAATCACAGATAGTCTATGTAGCCAACAGTTGTAAAATGTCAGTGCAAGTGACCAATCACAGATAGTCTATGTAGCCAACAGTTGTAAAATGTCAGTGCAAGTGACCAATCACAGATAGCCTTTGTAGCCAACAGTTGTAAAATGTCAGTGCAAGTGACCAATCACAGATAGTTTATGTAGCCAACAGTTGTAAAATGTCAGTGCAAGTGCTTGTTCTGAATGTAAAGGTTAAAACCTATGATCTGACCGGACCTGGCTAGCTCTGGCACTCAGCAAATACACCTATTGCAAATTTTAAAAAGAAAATGGATACTAAATTTTGTTAATCTACAAACCTGTAACACATTTAGATAAGTTGCAATAGAGTGAAACAAAAGTCTGCTATGCTGAATTGGGGAAATACTCTTTAAAAGCTTGTCTCCACAACTGTTACTTCTCAGAGGTACATGCGTTTTTAAAAATATGACAAATGCTTTTCAGGGTATTAAAAATACCAGGACAACCAGAAACACTTTGGATGTACGGAAATGGATAAACTAAACAATATAATTTTAGTAATTAGGGGATAACCCTACTGTGTTTTCCGAATTGCGGACGTATATCGGTGGTTTTACTGTCGCAAACTTAGTTTTATTGGCAACGCGTTAGCAGAGCCAATAAAACGGTAAATTTGCTACTGTAAAACCACCAATATACGTACACAAATCGGAAAACACAGTAGGGTTATCCCTATTCTAATAAAACTGTTTGCTGGTTGATTTTAAATAGGAAATTGTCACATTTGTAGTACTTAAGAATAAGCCTATAAACGTCACCAGCTGGTGACGTCATTAGGCAGCCCATTAACAGACGATGGGTGGTCGGACAGTTAGCGGCTCGAACATTGATGTGTAATTTGACATATTTAATCTGCTCTCATGATTAGATAACGGCTAATAAAGAATAATATGTTCATTTCTGACATAAAAACTTCTCAGTATTTAACTACTTGTGTACATAATATGAACACTACAAAAATTGTATTTATGACGTCATTACAAAACAACCCTGTTCTTCGCTTAACCTATGACGTATTTCTGCCAGAAAATTTGCGACCGGTATATCGGTGATTTTACCACCTGAAATTTTTAGCAGTGATCCAATCAGATTCATTCTTACAAATGTGTTGAATTAGAATATCTGATTTGAGTGATCAAAAATGGCTTTAATAGTGAAAGTATGCCATAGTGTTTAAAAACTAGGGTCCGTCACTTTAATGGGGAGAAATATTTCCATGTACTACATGTAATAATATTTTGTTGCAAAATACACAAATGTACCTGTGGGTTTCTATAAATGTTTCAGTTTTATAGATCATTTCGTAAAATTTCTGGCTCGCCCAGAGCTGGCCCTGCACCATTCCAGGTGTATAAACATATTGTGTATGATCATTTTGTTGAGACATTGCTAGAGAAAATCTTATTTTGTTTAACACAACAGGTAAACAAATGGGTTACACATATGTTTAATTCTCAGGTCTGAATTTTCACACATTTTTGTATCTCAAAGAAAAACACTTGATTGATGAGACAAGGACTGGGTTGTAGAAGAGGATGGTATAAACAATAAAGATGGGATTCTGAAAAGTAATAAGGAAAAATGCCAATCTGATTGTATGTTATTTTGACAACTGACTGACAGATAGAAAGAGAGGACAACTGACTGACAGATAGAAAGTAGTTATTTTGACAACTGAACTACCACTACTTAGCTACAATGGAGAAAGGTAAAGTGCCAATCTGATTGTATGTTATTTCGAAATTTGATTGACAGATAGAAAGAGAAGAAATCAACTGCCACCAATCAAAGATGGGATTCTGAAAAGTAAAGGATTTTAAGAATGGAGAAAGGGAAACCGCCACTTGGCACTTTCCCTTTCTCCAACTTAAAATCCTTTACTTTTTAGAATCCCATCTTTTATTGTTTGTACCATCCACTTCTACAAACCAGTCCTTGAAGTGCTTTTCTCTTAGATACAAAAATGTGTGACCTAACTGTATGTTATTTGGTTGACAGAAAAACAGAAAGGAAATTCACTGCCACCATTATGGCTACTCCTAGTGATAAGTAGCAAGGCCTTTGATACACCAGTCAAGGAACATTTGGTTTTCAAATTCTTCATTAGCGATATTTCCAGTCAATTGAAAATTGAAAAGCAAAAACTGTTTAATGTTTTAAAATTGTGTAGCGATCTCTGAAACATGAGTAGCGCATCGCGACGCGATACTAAACAAAATGTTCCCTGCCAGTCATGGGTCACTGGTTGTGTAACCTATGAGTACAGACTGCAAACGTACCACAGAATCCACAAAACTTCATGCAGTTATCGTGCGCCCACGGCCCGAACGTGGTGCACATATCACTACCATATTTGTCACAGTCTGTCTTCTTGTCCACACAGGGAGGTGGTGGGTCTGTGTGTAGAGCTGAAAACAAAATACATCATAAAAAAATATATAAATAGATATTTTATATTGCATTAAATTGTGTTTCTCTAAATATATAGCATTACCGGGAAATTACTATGGTCGACGATAGTCAGTTTTCACACCCTTGTTTTGGCTTCGTACACAATAAATATTACATATCCAATTGTAATGTTTTGATATGATATATTTGACAAAAGGTACTTTTTATTTCTTTCATCTTTTAAAATTTAAACTTAATATTTTGTCCAGAATTATGAAAAATAAAAACATACTGACCTGTAAACAGCCTTGTCTGTTCATTGTAGAATTTTGACAGGGGTCAAGGTTAGTAGACTAGTTTTTATTATAATGTCACGAAGCATTGTAATAATATAGCTAATTTTGAATTTGAATGATGTCAGTATTCCAATGATCTCACTTTGCATCTTACAATAACAATAAACTAGGTACATGATGTTTCCATTTTCAGAATGCTGGAAAAATGCTAATGCAAAATTGCTGTAATAGTTGAAATGTTTTTGAATGAACGTTATTAATACACCTGAATGTCTTTAAAGAAAATCTTGTAATTAAAAAATTGTACCTTTTACGAAATATGGATTTCAAGGCAAATTACTGCCATCGACCTTAGTAATTCAGCACCAAACTGACATAGTCATAAATGTAATAATTCAGCAGGATTCCATGCTTTCACAAATCCCAGATATTAGGTAGGAAGTGTTGGATTAAGAGATGGATTCTTAAAATATATATGTTGATAATCTTTAAAATTCTTGTGGAATCCTAAAAAAAAAAAAAATTAAAAATTCCCTGCCTGTAATAACTGGTATAAAGTTCATTGTTCAGAATACTGAAACAGTGCACAATACCAGTTTATTATGACTGGTATTGATGGTAAAAAGTTCATAAAATAGCTTACGATGACAGATGCCACAAAATCTTTTACAGTTGTCATCTGCCCATGGTTTGTATTCTGTACACACATTTTTGCCAAAGGTCGCACAGTTGTCGAGTTTGTCAGCACAGACATCTGGAAGATGTGTGGCTCCTGAAATATAAATACATAAATAAATTTAAACAAAGAAGAAGTTTGTTTTGTTTAATAACACCACTAAGCGCATTGATTTATTATCATTGGCTTCTGGATGTCAAAAATTTGGTAATTTTGACATAGTCTTAAAGGAAACCCGCTACATGTTTCCATTTGTAGCAAGGGATCTTTTATATGTACCATCCCACAGACAGGATAGCACATACCACCACCATTGATATACCAGTCATAGTGTACAGGCTGAAACGAGAAATAGCGCAATTGGCCCACCAATGGGGATCGATCCCAAACCGACCACGCATCAAGCGAGCACTTTACCACTGGGCTACGTCCCACCCCTAAATAAATAACTGCATAGACAAAGTTATTTAATTATATTTTAATAATTAATGCATTAAATTTGATTTAAGTAATTAAAGGCCCTGGATGTCGGACTTGAAATTTAAATACTACCAGCTTTTAAATTTTTTGAACTGATTTAATGTACAGTGAAACCCCTCTAAACCGGACACCTTCAGGACCAAGTAAAATGTCTGGCTTTAGAGGCATATGGTTTCGAGAGGTTAAGTTCTGTAATGATTTCTAAAAAAGGACCATGAAAAATGTCTGGTTTTGGAGGAATTCCGGTTTACAAAGGGTCCTGTTTTGAGAGGTTCCAAACATAACAAATAGGGATTAATTGGATGGGATATTAAAGTACAATGCTATTAAAAAAAATAAAAAATTAACATGAAATATTTTTCTAAAAGTCACTTAATTTTATGTGAATGTATTAAGAGGGCATTAAAATTATGCATTGTATTACCATTTTTTTTAAACCAGTGTAATGTTTCCAAATATAGTACATACATGTAGGAACATTATAAGAAGGTACTAATCGTAACGACAAATGTAAGCAAGTTACATATCAATTATAAGCCATAATTAGTTCATTTATATAATTCCAATTTTTCATTTCAACTTATCTTTGTGCTTATATCCAATTAAGGTTCAAGCACGCTGTCCTGGGCACACATATTGGCTATCTGTCCAGAGAGTGGGTTAGTTGTTAGTTGCTTAGTGGTTAGTGAGAGAGAAGAGGGTGTAGTGGCCTTACACCTACCCATTGAGCCCTTAAGAACTCGCTCTGGGTTGGAGCCGGTACCTGGCTGCGAACCCTGTACCTACCAGCCTGTAGTCCGATGGCTTAACCACTGTGCCACTGAGGCCGGTTCCAATGTTTCAGGATATCTTGGAAGTACAAACCTGGTGCCATGGTTGTTAGTGGAGCAGCTGTAGAGTGCACTGGAAACAAATAATAACATAGCAATTATTCATCTAGCATTAAAAACATCTGTAACACTATATAATAAAGCTAAATACAAAATTTCAGCTGAAGTCCGTTCAAGGACCATAACTTTGTAAAAAAAAGAGTAAATCACCATGATTATCAAACTTGATCTGTAACAGCACAAGATAAAGCTATATATAAAGAAATTCAGTTTAACATCGAGGCATTACAAAACTACAGACAGACAGAAGGATGGAGATGAAACCTAGAGTCCCTCTGGTTTGACAGGTAGGGGCTTAATAATGCCTCAAACCAGCGTCAAATAGTAAAACAGGTAACAATTAGTGATGTCAAAGTTAAAGTTTGTTTTGTTTAACGACACCACTAGAGCACATTAATTTATTTATCATTGGCTATTGGATGTCAAACATTTGGTAATTTAGTCTTAGAGAGGAAACCAGCTATATATTTCCATGAATAACGAGGGATCTTTTATATACACCATTTCACAGACAGGACAGAAATGACCGGAATGAGAAAAAGCCCAATGGGATCGATCCTAAACCGACCATGAACCAGGCAAGCACTTTACCACTGGCCTTAGCCTACGTCGAGCACCACATCTTGATCAGTTTCTAAATTCAGGGGACAGACCCTAGAACGAGTAATAAGGTTAACTGAAAAGGTAATGAGTGTGATCAAGCCTGCAGCTCATCACTCGTCAGACGAGTTCTCCATCACTGAACTCTATCCTGCCCTTTACAATATTCAAAGTCATATTAATGTACAAGACAAATTCTAAGGGAAATGATGTACAGCCCTTTGTGGATGTGGAAGCCAAGTGTGTGATAATGGAAGGTCCCTACAGTCTCCTCTTTCACTAACCTCTGTGCTGGACAGACAGCCCAGATTCCAGAGAAATATGTTCAGGACCTCATTACATGAAGCAATCTTATTGCTAAGTTCACCTTAAGTGAATAAGGTAGTTATGCATATAAAGTGATCTTAGGGCTACCATCACTGCGTTGAACAGGATCCTGAACATATTTGAAAAAATGGCCTTGCTCTCATATTTGCCAAATTGGATGCCCGTGAAATTCCAACCAACTTCCAATACTATTTTAAGTAGAGTTTAAAAAAACTGTTAAAATCTTAGTGTGTCTACACCTCTTTTCTCCCCCATTCCCACTTGTAAAATCCTTTATTATACACCAGTGTAAGATATTGCTCATGTCATAACAATCACTCGATATCGAACTAGTGTAATATTGGTTTGACGAGAACGTGATGTAGATCACTTGCTGACCCAATTTGTAGAAAAATAATGTGCAGTAGGTCTCGACATCTGCTCACTTCTGCATTGTGGCAGTTTGTTTGTAATAGATAAAATACTAAACGAGCTTGTCTGTCATACCATTTTTATGAAACTCGTGAACAGTGTTGGTATTTGACTCGCTTTCACTCGTCAGATACCAAAACTGTACACTCATTTCATAAACATGGTATAAGAGGCAAGCTCGTTTAGTATTATATATATAATCTACTCCTGACAGTGACACCCACCGTTGCAGGCAGAATAGAGGATCTGAGAGGTGAGTGTCTTGAGGTCGCTGAACGCTCCGACTATGAACATGTTTGTTGAGTCTGGGTCACTGGCAATGCTGTGAAGCTCGTTACGATTGGCACCAGCTCCCACTCCGACTGCAATGATCTCTATATTGTCGAGCCTGGCCCGGTCTGCCTCCTGTGTGGTGAGCACCGTATTGGAGCTCTGACCATCCGTGATGACGACTGCAATCCTCGGCACCTGACTCCTGGCCCCGGCGTTCTGCGAGAACATCTGTTCACGCATGTACTTGAGAGCGTCGGCGGTATTGGTTCCGCCGCCCATGTACTGGAGACCATCAATGGCCTTGAGAACGCTGACTCTGTCCTTGTACATGTCAAGTGGGAACTCCTGGGATGGGTAGCTGCTGAACTGCATCATGCCCACATGGACAAGGTCCCTGCCCACGGGCAGGCGGGAGACGATGTGCTTGAGGAAGTCCTCCAGGTGTTCATAGTTGCTCTTGCCCACGCTGGTGGAAGAGTCAAGCAAAAAGACGATGTCTGCTCGGCCAGGACAGCCTGGAACATAGGATTGGTAGATGTCAGTGGATAGGCAGGTTGCATAGATGGGTGCATGGATAGTTAGATGGATGGATGGGTGAGTGGACAGATGGTGGGATAGCCAGATACATAGAAAGAAGGACTGAACAAATGGACGGATGGACTAATGGATGGATAGAGTAATGGATGGATGGACTAATGGATGGATGGAACAATGGATGGACTGACTGATGGATGGATGGACTAATGGATGGATAGACTAATGGATGGATTAATGGGTGGATGGAACAATGGATGGACTGACTGATGGATGGATGGACTAATGGATGGATGGACTAATGGATGTATAGACTAACGGCTGGATGGACTAATGGATGGATGGATTGATGCTGGGAGAGCCAGAAATACAGAATGAGTGGAATGAACAAATAGATGATATATAGTGTTTGTACCTGTAGTTGCTCTGTCCTACGCTAATGGAAGAGTTCGGTAGAAATGTAGGATTTCTAGTGAATGAATGAATCAATGAATGGATGGATGGATAAATGGAAAATATAGGATGAATTTAATGGATAGATGGATTGAACAGATGTATTGGACAATGGGATGGATGGATAATATATAAAATGAATGAAGAGATGACCAAATGAATGGATGAATGCTGGGACATTCAGAACTATAGAATGAAGGCATGAAGAAATGGATAGATGAATAATTGGATGAATGGATGGATGGATGCTTGGACATCCACAATTGTAGAAAAAATGAATAGATGGGTAGACAGATTGGATGATGGTTGGATGGAGGCCGGGACAGCCAGAATTGTAGAATGAATGAACGCGCGGATGAATGGATGATCAGATGGATGGACAGATTAAGGAAAGAAATGTTTTATTTAACGACACACTCAACACATTTTATTTATGGTTATATGGCGTCAGACATATGGTTAAGGACCACACATATATTGAGAGAGGAAACCCGCTGTCGCCACATCATGGGCTACTCTTTTCGAATAGCAGCAAGGGATCTTTTATATGCATCATCCCATAGACAGGGTAGTACATGCCACGGCCTTTGTTACACCAGTTGTGGAGCACTGGCTGGAACGAGACGGACAGATGAATGGAGATAATGGACAACAGTTTGTAATTGTTCTAACCAACACTGATGGTACAGTCCAACAGAAAAGACAATCAGTCAGTTTTGTCAGGACAGTCACAAATGTAGAATGAATGAATGGATGGATGGATGGATGGATGGATGGATGGATGGATGGATGGATGGATGGATGGATGGATGGATGGATGGATGGATGGATGGATGGATGGATGAATGAATGGACTGATGGACTGACCGATGGATGGATGGTGTTCATTATTGCTTTGACCAACACTGGTGGAAGAGTTCAATTAAAAAAAAACCCATTAAAATGTTAGCTTTGCCAAGATAGCCTGAAACAACATTGGTTCTCAACTTATTTTGATGACTGGTAGTGGGTGGGTTGTTGTTGAGTTAGTGATTAATTGAATAAATGAAAACATTTATGAACGTTATCTTCAGTTAAGAAATACATGTACCAAAGAAGTGTATTTTGTTAGTATCAGCTTGTAGATCTATGTACACTCACCAGTTGGGGTAGGTAGATTATTTGCAGAAGTCGGAACTTCTGAAAAACAAATATTCATCAATTTTAATACAAAATAACTTAAATTTGTTTGCTAATTAATGACATTAAATACATTTTTCTATATTAAAATAATTAAATAATGATTAAAATGAAAAACCCCATTATATCATAGACTAGTTTCAGTGCTTGAAATATATACTTGTCCATTTGTCCTGATAAGAAAATCTGCCCAGACAAGCAAAATGTATCTCAATGGTTGTTCAGTGGACAAGTAAACATTTTCAGTGCAGTTTCAGTTTGAGCCGTCAAAAATACGGTCCTTGTACTTGAATAAAACAAAACATTTATTTAGGCAAGCAACAATATTGGTGGAAAAGTAGATCTCTAGATGTACTTGTCCGGTGCACTAGTGAAAATGTTGGTGGACGAGTAGATCTCTAGATGTACTTGTCCGGTGCACTAGTGAAAATGTTGGTGGACAAGTAGATCTCTAGATGTACTTGTCCGGTGCACTAGTGAAAATGTTGGTGGAAAAGTAGATCTCTAGATGTACTTGTCCGGTGCACTAGTGAAAATGTTGGTGGAAAAGTAGATCTCTAGATGTACTTGTCCGGTGCACTAGTGAAAATGTTGGTGGAAAAGTAGATCTCTAGATGTACTTGTCCGGGGCACTTGTGAAAATGTTGGTGGACAAGTAGATCTCTAGATGTACTTGATTGGTGCACTAGTGAAAATGTTGGTGGACAAGTAGATTTCTAGATGTACTTGTCCGGTGCACTAGTGAAAATGTTGGTGGACAAGTTGATCTCTAGATGTACTTGTCCAGTGCACTAGTGAAAAAGTCTGGTTGTTTCTATCGCTATAGTTTATTATATTTCTGTATTCTTATTCATTTACATTACTGCATCGTCTGGTCATATACACTCATTTCATTTCTGTAATAAACAATCATTCTCCTTAGGAGACCTAGGAAGTGGCAGTCCTCCTATGGACGAGGAGACCTACATGTAGGAAGTGGCAGTCCTCTGCAGGACGAGGAGACCTACATGTAAGAAGTGGCAGTCCTCCTCAGGACGAGCACGTGATAGTGGAAGCAATCACGACTTGGCTAACTTCTTTTCAAATTAGCATTGTGCAGAGATACGATTTTGATATCTAAAAGTACTCCTAACGCATTATATATCCTCAAATGGACCCAACAAATGTTCGTATCTTCAATAAGTTCATACTCTGTGTATACAACAAAAAAAATGGGGCCAATTCCTTTGAAAGTCAAAATTGATATTAGTTCATTAAAAAAAAATCAATAAAATAAACATCAATACTCAACGTGTCAAGGACATATTTTAATTAACTAAATCTGGGACAAACGGACAGCCAAACAGACAGATGTACGGAATCAAAACCGGTAGGGGTTTAATATTGTCAAACTTTGTGATAAAAACACGAAAAACAAATTCTACATAGGCCTATACGAAGTTCCAAACATAATAAACTTTTACAAAGCACTCAATAAATAAAAGGATGGCCTAAACATAAACTGAATATAACTACTCATTAGTAAAGAACATGAAGTTTTGGAAAGAGTTCGTCCCGTACCTCTCTATATCAAAGGTTCTAAAGACTAACCCTAACCATTGAAAGAGGAGTACGGATCGAACTCATGTCATATTGAGACCAGAGTAACTCGTATACAAACCATTCTTGATGCGAGATGCCAGAGAACTGGACAAGTCATTCAGAGCGTTGTAGTTATCTGCCCTTATCACGTATCTGGAGCCAGGGTTGCTGGCCTCACCAGTTAGCTCCCTTGATCCTGTTCCACCGCCGACACCCACGTTAAAAATAGAAACGCCTTGATCCTTCAAATGTTTCGCCTGAGTCATCGCAAAATCGGGATTGCTCGATCGACCATTGCTGACGTGTATGACCACGTGAGGAACGTTGGGTCGCCCACCTCCCGGAATACCGAATGCTGATTGGCTGACAAACTGAAAGGCGGTCCCGCGGTTTGCCGTTCCTCCAGAGAATGGAATGCTGGCTATGCTGCTCGTCAGCTGATTGGCTGATCTGAACTTGTTGAGCGGGATCTGGCTGTGGTAGCCGCCACCATAGGTGACCACGCCCACCTGCATTCTCGTTGGTCCAATGGTCCAGTGGGTGACCATGTTTTGCACGAATTGCAGCATCTTGGCAAAGTTGTCCGACCCAACAGTGTCCGAGGAATCAAGAACGAAAATAACATCTGCCTGAGAGTTCCAATCTGAAATTAGGTGCATATAAAAAAAGCATAGTTATAAGAATAGCGTTTGGTGGTGGTGATGTTAATAAATGTACAATTGATTGATTGATATGGCATGACATGTCATCTTGGCTTAATTAACTGGAAACTCTCAGAATTGTCAGCTGCGGTCTGGCGTAAACAGTGCTTCCCCAAGAAAACTTCATGGAAGATTTATAAAATATACTTGAAGGGTCACTCATAAGAACACTAAATATATTAACAATGCCTGTCCAACACATTAAATGTGACTCACGGCAAATGTGACCTTTTGGAAAATGTGTGAATTTTATATAATATATGGTTTAATGGGAAGCTGAAAGCAAGCATCAGCCAAGAAACATGTGTAATGTTTTCAGTCACGCTGTACGGAGGGGTGAACAATATGGACAAGTTGCATGTGTGTTGGAAATTTCATTGCAAAAATGTCAATCACCGAGTTGATAGCGACGTCTTTGTGAATATGTATGAGTGCAAGTCCATATAATCGACCCCCCTTCATAGTTGTACGCAAAAACGTTTTTTGGCGACACAGTGCACTGAATGAACGTTCACACTCGCAACTTATTAATGGAATGACACAGAGTAAACGTATCAAAGAACGAATATTTACAAACATCATCACATCTGTTTCTTTCAAAGTGTCCAGAGCAGAACTGGGCTTGTCTGATTGTGGAACTCTCGACCAGTTAGTCCATAAGCCAGACGGGTCGGGCGGTACTAACTTCATCTACTCTTAGTTTTGCCATGTACATCGTAATAAATATTTTATAATGTTTTGATTTAGTTATTCAGTTAATAATTCTTTTGCAATATTGTTTTTGAGGAAAGGGCGTAGGGTTATCATAAGCGTTGTTACACAAACACGTCCAAGAAAACGTTTTATATATTAATATTAATTAGATGTCACTATAAGCTTCTGTGGCAATAAGATCCTTCAAAAAGAATATTTGAGGTGCTGAGACTAAACTTTATGTAAAAATTCTACTGAAAAGTAAAACTGTGAATTCTATTTTGTAACGTTACAAAAACCGTGTTATATGAGACCCTAATACCCAAACCATTTCAATATTGGTAACATTCTCCAGTCCATTAACTCCCCACAATCCACGTTTTGTATTCTTAAATGTCCTGACAAATATTTTACAATGCTTTTAATATAGTCACCCCTAGAAATTCTGTAAAAATATAACTGTCGTGGAAATGGGGGTAGGGTCACAAAACATTCGTCCCCCCAGGTGATACCAAATGGTCACATTTTGGGTCCTGGCTCATGGGCTAAGTGTCTTTCCACTAAATCTAGTTCAACATCAATGGCTGATGCATCAGATGGGTAAATCTTCTCTGTGGTATTCAATTAAAGGCTTGGTCAATTCCGCTAATCCTTGCCTCATGACAGATATTAGGTGAAGAGACTTAACTGCAGTAACGTGACTGTCACTGAAACGTTCCAATAATTGTTGTATGATGTGATCCAGATACGGTATAATGAGGTTTCTTCTGTAATATTCCTCTGGGTCCAGGACAGGCGCATTGCAGCGATATTGTTGTACATAACAGCTTCTCGGAATCGATGGGCCGACAGAAATGCTATAAGCCAATTTAACAGCTTGGTTGTTCCAATCTTTGTTGAATTTGTTAACGCACACTTTGAAGTGTGTTCTGAACGGAAATACTATGTCGGTAGCTTTTCACGATGTCAGCTGATCGTCCCTGAAGACAGACGGTTATGATTCGTATGTATGCCATTCAGGACATTGTCACAATGAGTGTCATGAAGAATTGTGTCATTGCAAGAAAATAAGAACCAGCGTCATCGATGGTGTCACGATTCCAGTCCTTCGGTGAATTTCTCATCTCGTCTAAGCAAGTAATAATAGCCGGGTATAGTTCCGTCATTACTTCAAAGGTGTCATGCCTTTCAATCGATCGTTCGGCAACGTTCGGCACGTGTGTGGTCCGTTTGTAATTTCCAAGCCGGATAAACTGTATCCTAATGAGTAACTGTTATCGGCAATTGCCGAAAATCAGCGAAAGAGAAAATATGGCTTGCAACATAAAGCGAAGTGTTCCGATATGAAAAATGATACGTTGTCGTAAATCTGACCCTTTACTTTGTTTAGAGGATTATTAATAATACTTTTTAAAAAGTCATTTAAAAAGGGCAGATCAAATGACGTGGGGGCGGTACTGAAATTTGTGCCCCCCCCCCCCCCCCCCCCGATCCGTCAATGATCTTTGTTTTGTGGATGATGACTTTAAAAAGCCATTTTAAAAGGGCACATTAAAGGACGAGGGTGGGTTACGGGACCCCTGTGGACCCCCCCCCCCCCCTGAATCCGCCAGTCAACAATTATGATAGAAAAACAGCCACTATAACCAAAGTATTATCTTGTGAATATATTTTCTGGACCAACGAAACCAAAATGCGCCCTCGTATTGTAATAGTGTACATAGAAAATCATCATATATTTTCCGGAATACCGCCAGTTTCTCAGTGTGGAGATGCGATTCACATTAAAGTTAAATCATCGATTATTGGATGTCAAACATTTTGTACTTCTGCCATGTAATGTTAGAAAGTAAACCCGCTACATTTTTCCATTAGTAGCTAAGGGTCTTTTATGTTCACTTTCCCATAGATAGGGCAGCACATACCATAGCATTTGATAGACCAGTCATGAGGCACTGGCACAAGTTTGATGTACAACGCGTTGACATGTTGGTCATCCTTATTATATCTTCCAATAATATAAATTTATGAGTAAATGAAATTATTTTGTTGTAAAATGTTATGGGCAGGTAATTCAAGGTATATTTCAACGTATATTTTAGAATGATTAATAGTCAGCATAAAATGTACTTACTAGAAGATGTAGATGTTTGTCTTTTAGAATGATTAATAGTCAGCATATAATGTACTTACTAGAAGATGTAGATATTTGTCGTTTAGAATGATTAATAGTCAGCATAAAATGTACTTACTAGAAGATGTAGATGTTTGTCTTTTAGAATGATTAATAGTCAGCATAAAATGTACTTACTAGAAGATGTAGATATTTGTCGTTTAGAATGATTAATAGTCAGCATATAATGTACTTACTGTTTAGAATGATTAATAGTCTGCATATAATGTACTTACTAGAAGATGTAGATGTTTGTCTTTTAGAATGATTAATAGTCAGCATATAATGTACTTACTAGAAGATGTAGATGTTTGTCGTTTAGAATGATTAATAGTCTGCATAAAATGTACTTACTAGAAGATGTAGATGTTTGTCGGTTAGAATGATTAATAGTCAGCATATAATGTACTTACTAGAAGATGTAGATGTTTGTCGTTTAGAATGATTAATAGTCAGCATATAATGTACTTACTAGAAGATGTAGATGTTTGTCTTTTAGAATGATTAATAGTCAGCATAAAATGTACTTACTAGAAGATGTAGATGTTTGTCGTTTAGAATGATTAATAGTCAGCATATAATGTACTTACTAGAAGATGTAGATGTTTGTCGTTTAGAATGATTAATAGTCAGCATATAATGTACTTACTAGAAGATGTAGATGTTTGTCGTTTAGAATGATTAATAGTCAGCATATAATGTACTTACTAGAAGATGTAGATGTTTGTCTTTTAGAATGATTAATAGTCTGCATATAATGTACTTACTAGAAGATGTAGATGTTTGTCTTTTAGAATGATTAATAGTCAGCATAAAATGTACTTACTAGAAGATGTAGATGTTTGTCTTTTAGAATGATTATAGTCTGCATAAAATGTACTTACTAGAAGATGTAGATACTTGTCGTTTAGAATGATTAATAGTCTGCATAAAATGTACTTACTAGAAGATGTAGATACTTGTCGTTTAGAATGATTAATAGTCTGCATAAAATGTACTTACTAGAAGATGTAGATACTTGTCGTTTAGAATGATTAATAGTCTGCATATAATGTACTTACTAGAAGATGTAGATGTTTGTCGTTTAGAATGATTAATAGTCAGCATATAATGTACTTACTAGAAGATGTAGATGTTTGTCGTTTAGAATGATTAATAGTCAGCATATAATGTACTTACTAGAAGATGTAGATGTTTGTCGTTTAGAATGATTAATAGTCAGCATAAAATGTACTTACTAGAAGATGTAGATGTTTGTCGTTTAGAATGATTAATAGTCAGCATATAATGTACTTACTAGAAGATGTAGATGTTTGTCGTTTAGAAATGATTAATAGTCTGCATAAAATGTACTTACTAGAAGATGTAGATGTTTGTCGTTTAGAAATGATTAATAGTCTGCATAAAATGTACTTACTAGAAGATGTAGATGTTTGTCGTTTAGAAATGATTAATAGTCTGCATAAAATGTACTTACTAGAAGATGTAGATGTTTGTCGTTTAGAATGATTAATAGTCTGCATATAATGTACTTACTAGAAGATGTAGATGTTTGTCGTTTAGAATGATTAATAGTCAGCATATAATGTACTTACTAGAAGATGTAGATGTTTGTCGTTTAGAATGATTAATAGTCAGCATATAATGTACTTACTAGAAGATGTAGATGTTTGTCGTTTAGAATGATTAATAGTCAGCATATAATGTACTTACTAGAAGATGTAGATGTTTGTCGTTTAGAATGATTAATAGTCAGCATATAATGTACTTACTAGAAGATGTAGATGTTTGTCGTTTAGAACGATTAATAGTCAGCATATAATGTACTTACTAGAAGATGTAGATGTTTGTCGTTTAGAACGATTAATAGTCTGCATAAAATGTACTTACTAGAAAATGTAGATATTTGTCGTTTATCTGAAATGAAAAAAACAACAAACATTACTGGAATGTTTTTATAGCAGGTATATATACTCTTCAAAAGAAGAAACGCAAAACCACATTGTCGTAACATTTGGAGAATTGATTTAATTATTGAATGGTGAGTCCGATAATTACCAAATGTTGCAGGATTGTTCACAATTCACTCTAGTCCATTGTGAGTAAGTGATAGGACACACCACCAAGGTCAAGGTCATCTGGAGTCAATACCGGGTGTGGCCTCCGCGTGTGTTGACAACTGCCTGGCACCGCCTGCCCATTGAAGCAACCAGAGTACGGATGACGTCCCGGAGGATGGTGGCCCACTCGGCCTGCAAGGCTGCTGCCAGCTCGGGCAGGGTCTGGGGCTGTGGTTGTCGCTGTCGGAGGCGTCGGTCCAACTCGTCCCATAGATGCTCAATTGGGTTCAAATCCGGTGATATCGATGGCCAAGGAAGGACATTAATGTTGTTGTTCTGTAGGAAAGCCGTTGTGAGACGTGCTGTGTGAGGGCTGGCGTTGTCATGTTGGAACACTGCGTTGGCGTTGGCCATAACTGGAACGATGTGTGGCCGGAGGATCTGGTCAATGTAGCCCTGTGCATTCAGGTTGCCCTGCACGTGGACCAGGTCAGTTCTGCCAGTGTGTGAGATGGCTGCCCACACCATGACACTACCTCCGCCGAATCTGTCCACTTCCTGCACGCAGTTTGCCACATAACGTTCACCACGACGCCTACACACGCGACATCTTCCATCATGACGTCGGAGCAGAAATCGGGACTCGTCACTGAACCACACCTGTCTCCATCGCAGTTGAGGCCATTGTCGATGAATCTGGCACCACTGCAGTCGGAGTCGACGGTGTTGTGGTGTTAAGATGACACCTCGAACTGGACGTCTGGCACGAATTCCTACCTCACGTAGGCGGTTCCGTACGGTCTGGTCGGATATCCTGCGCAAACCTGGTATTCCTGCGGCTGTGGAGATGGCAGTAGTCAATCGTTCCCGAAGGTGGCGTACCCGGATGTAGCGGTCCTGCCCGGGGGTAGTGACCCGTGGTCGACCGGATCTAGGGAGGTCACGTGTTGATCCATGTTGCTGGTAACGGTCCCACAGTCTGGAGATGGTGCTTGGGGACACATGGAATGCCCTGGCAACGGCCGTTCTGGATTCGCCTGCGTCTAGTCGGCCGATGGCATTGTTTCTCTGCGGTTCACTGAGACGTGGCATGTCCTGGATTGTCAACTGTCGGCCAGATACAGAGGCCAGGCAAGCGAACACCCTGCACTTTTATACTGTCGGTGTTCATGTTGCACGTGCAGACAACGCACGTGCAGTGGTGACATGGTTTGCACGTGGCTGCGTTTTTGCGAATATTCACATTTTGGAACTTTATTGTACAGTAGCTGCGTTTTATCGCATGTAACCGTGGGAATGTGTTTGGGACATGCAATGACCTTATATTCACAAAGCATGAACCGGTAGGAAACATAAAATCGGAGTTATAACCCATTTGTACCCTTTTGCGTTTCTTTTTTTGAAGAGTATATGTGGTTTGCAAAGATATTTGTCACAGAACCATCACACAGAAATTCTACAATACTGATTGCATTTGGTCCCCTCCCCTATACACAAACACTTTCAGACAATTAAAATAACCGCATTTCGTAACACTATTGCGAAGACACACCCAGAGCCTCCACCTTAAAACCAACAACAGCAAAAATAAAAATAACCACATGAAATACACACACACACACACACACACACACACACACACACACACACACACACACAACATACATACATACATACATACATACATACACATATAATACTAACTGACTCTCTAACCGACTGGTTGGTTTGTTAATAAATTGATTGGATCGATGGATCGATCGATTAATATAATGTGAAATAAACTCTAAACAAGCTGACGACAATGGTTCAAATCCTGTCAAAGCTGTCTCTGTTTATTATTCTCATTATCTTAATATATATAAAAAATTCAATTTCTCCCATGATTTCAATCTGTTTTGACCCAGTCTGAGCTATCCACACCATCACCTACTTGTCTCTACTTCCTTCACGGGTGCAGTCTGTGTACTTCCCAGCACCAAACTGGCATCCTCGTCCTCTGCCGTTAATAAAGGCGGTCTGACCCACAGCACTAACTAAAGACCGCCGGTAGTAGGTGAGTATAGTTGATAGTTACAGCTGTCTCTTAACAATGCCAGAAATAACTACTGAACACTCTCTGAAGTGGTCTGACTAAGCCCACAGCTAAAGCTCATGGAAAATAGCTGGTGTGTGCCACGGATAGCCATAAGAGACAAGCACATGTCGCGGTTGGAAAGACAAGGATTGGGACGTGGGTGTGGATAGCAAAAGAAGTTAAAATATAGGAAGTGTTGACAGATCGGGAAGGAATGAGATGGAATTCAAAGGAAAGAAAGTAAAGGGGGCAGTGGGATAATAAAATTTAAAAAACCCAAACAAACTACTCTACTAAACTTGATTTTAAAATACTTTGCTTTGAGGTAGTTACTTTTTGAAGCCAACACTACAGGCTCGTGGGAACGATACATGGAGTGATGGGGCACACTGTCTAGTGGGGGAGCACAATCTTTAGTAGTGGGTACAACCCAGACTTTTATGTTTATTTATATAAAGTAGGAAACAAACGTACATTTTCGTACTAATGTGGGGTGTGTGGGTGGGGAGCAGGGTTTCCGCCCTCGGTTTCTAAACTATTTTCAGGCTCGTGTTTAGGAGGGTGGTTCCGGTGTTGAACCCGCACCCCCCCCCCCCCCCCCCCTCCACACACACACACACACCATCGGCTATTGGATGTCAAACTATGGTAAATGCAAAAGACTATGACTAGAATGAGGACACCCCAGCATGAAAAATACATCGGCTATTGGATGTCAAACTATGGTAAATGCAAAAGACTATGGCTAGAATGAGGAATGTTTAACGACACCCCAGCATGAAAAATACATCGGCTATTGGATGTCAAACTATGGTAAATGCAAAAGACTATGGCTAGAATGAGGACACCCCAGCATGAAAAATACATCGGCTATTGGATGTCAAACTATGGTAAATGCAAAAGACTATGGCTAGAATGAGGACACCCCAGCATGAAAAATACATCGGCTATTGGATGTCAAACTATGGTAAATGCAAAAGACTATGGCTAGAATGAGGAATGTTTAACGACACCCCAGCATGAAAAATGTAAAAATTGTACATCGGCTATTGGATGTCAAACTATGGTAAATGCAAAAGACTATGGCTAGAGATGAGGACACCCCAGCATGAAAAATACATTTGCTATAAAAGATGTCAAACTATGGTAGTATACAAAAGACTATGGCTAGAATGAGGAATGTTTAACGACACTCCAGCATGAAAAATACATCGGCTATTGGATGTCAAACTATGGTAAATGCAAAAGACTATGGCTAGAGATATTTTTAGAGGGTGTCAGTACACGCTGCCCGAATACATTGCAAAATAAAATTATGCGTCAGTATACAGGTTCGACTCCCGAACCCGCCTCCTGGACGTTTGCCGGTCAAAGCGATTCTTCTTTCTTCTTTTCTTAAAATATATTTTCTGGTGGGGCATGACCTGACCCCGCCCCCTAAAAAATCGCTCATTACAGACTATAAAAAGACGATTGTTTGTTAAGATAAACTTTCTAAAATAATTTGTAACAAAACTCTTAATATATAAATATTGATTTAATAAGACATATTACTTAATAAATATATATATATTGTAATATTCTAGAAAAGTACTACATGCCGAGCCCATCCCACGACCCGCCTTATCAGTGATAGACCAAGTGCTCGATTTCTCACCTTTCGCAGTGATAAACACTCTTACTGCGCAATATATAGGTTTCGGAACGTTTTCACGGTACATGTGTATATACTGTAAAGTCACATATTATTTCGCGATATCAGACACTAACATAATGTATGATGTAATACCATATTTTAATCATAAACATACAGTACGCGGGTACATCGTTTTAGTGATGTAAAAAAACACAATTTAAAGCTGTTCTTGTACAAAAGCATTTGCAACTAGTGGAGGGGTGTGTGCACCTTTTCTACTGAAAATTATACAGTTTGACCTACATCCTGGTGTTTTTAATACAGGTTGGTGGATTCACCAAACTTATATTAGTATCCGTTTTCAAGGGTTTCTTACTTGAGTCTGCAACTTTAACATTTAGAAGTGGGGCGCTATTTCACTGTTTTGTTTTTCCTAGTATTAAATGGGGCGCTATTTCACTGTTCTGTGTTTTCTAGTATTAAGTGGGGCGCTATTTTATTGTTTTTTGCATACTTCTTTTTATCTCTTTGTTAAAACTCTTGCACATTTGTTATTTTGTTCATGGTGTGAGATGAAGTAACAGACGACAGCTGTGTTGGCAGTATTCTTGCACCCAATATGCTCACCCTTCACGAACACCTCATATCATTACTGTTATGACAGTGATTCATGAGTGCATGATTTCACAGCTTTACTTATTCTAATGATCTCTGGCCGGTGCTAGTTTTGATTCAGTAAACTAGTCTAGGGTGGCAGTCTTCTTTTTTGGAGGTGCAAGAGGGATGAAATCTCCTGTAAAGGATCTCCTCGGGAGTGGTTGTCCTCTTAAAGACCAGGCACCAGATAACTATTACCACCGCCCGCCAGCTACCGATACCGGTCGGGCTGCTTGTGCTCCCGTGCACATACCAGCGAGGCGGATCCCTCTCCCAACCCCATCTCACCCCCAAGAAAACCCCCAAGCACAAACCCTTTTATGTTCTGGACGAAGGGCCAGTGGAAGTCGACACATGCGCCCATGACAGGCGTGCGCTAAAACAGCTCGCTCTGAATGTGCACGTTAACACCTACCTACCTACCTACCTCCTACCTAACTACCCAGATATTCATAGAATCAACCACTATTATACATGTACCAAATGCTTATTCGACTCTGCTTTGTGCAGAGATACGGCCCTAAACACGTATTACGGTTTTGTCGTTCAAATTGTATTGTATGACTATCCTGAGTTTGCAGCCATTGTAAGATCTTTCCGAGTAACAGAGTCTTTTTAAAGATATAAATTACAAATTAATTTAGTTTTACGTTTTAGAATACCAGAGTTCATACATCCAACATGTGTGCGGCCGAGTGTTAATGTTTGCATCAGTCATTCACCCGAGAGCTATTTTACTTCGTATGGAATTATTGTCATTCACCCGAGAGCTATGGGCAACCTGGTAAAATCCAGTTTGGGCTACTACAAGCATTAGGACAACCACAACCACATTCTTTACACAGACACTGGTCTTCTAAACAAGAAACAAAAAATAATATGTAATTTTCGTCACCCAAAAAGGCTCTGTTAGTTGGCAACATCTTACAATGGAAACACAATCAGGCCAGTCCCTTTAAAGATCTGGCGTCTGACTTGTATGTTGGACCTGAAAGGATTCACCCGAGAGCTATGGGTGGACCTGTGTGTCATTCACCCGAGAGCTATGGGCTGACCTGTGTGTCATTCATGAGAGATCTGTGTGTCATTCACCCGAGAGCTATGGGTGGACCTGTGTCTCATTCACCCGAGACCTGTGTGTCATTCACCCGAGAGCTATGGGTGGACCTGTGTGTCATTCACCCGAGAGCTATGGGTGGACCTGTGTGTCATTCACCCGAGAGCTATAGGTGGACCTGTGTGTCATTCACCCGAGAGCTATAGGTGGACCTGTGTGTCATTCACCCGAGAGATATGGCGTTGACTTGTATGTTGTCATTCACCCGAGAGCTATGGGTGGATGTGTCATCACCCGAGAGCTATGGGTGGACCTGTGTGTCATTCACCCGAGAGCTATGGGTGGACCTGTGTGTCATTCACCCGAGAGCTATGATGGACCTGTGTGTCACACAACCGAGAGCTAGCTGGACTTGTGTGTCATTCACCCGAGTAAATAATGATATCATATAGCGAGGCTAGAGTGGACCTGTGTGTCATTCAACCGAGAGCTATGTTTGTACCTGTGTGTCATTAGAGAATGATGTGGGTGGACCTGTGTGTCATTCACCCGAGAGCTATGGGTGGACCTGTGTGTCATTCACCCGAGAGCTATAGGTGGACCTGTGTGTCATTCACCCGAGAGCTATGGGTGGACCTGTGTGTCATTCACCCGAGAGCTATGGGTGGACATGTGTGTCATTCACCCGAGAGCTATGGGGGGACCTGTGTGTCATTCACCCGAGAGCTATGGGTGGACCTGTGTGTCAACCCGAGAGCTATGTGGATTTTAGTTGTGTGTCATTCACCCGAGAGCTAAGGACTACAACCGATGTCATTCACCCGAGAGCTATGGGTGGAATATATGGACCTGTGTGTCAATCATTCGTTTTCTATGGGTGGTGGTCATTCACGAAAGACATTCACCCGAGAGCTACAGCTGGACCTGTGTGTCATTCACGAGAGCTTGAGGTTCTGTCATTCACCCGAGAGCTATTGGTGGACCTGTGTGTCATTCACCCGAGAGCTATGAGACCTATACCTGTGTGTCATTCACCCGAGAGCTATGGGTGGACCTGTGTGTCATTCACCCGAGAGCTATGGGTGGACCTGTGTGTCAACCCGAGAGCTATGGGTGGACCTGTGTGTCATTCACCCGAGAGCTATGGGTGGACCTGTGTGTCATTCACCCGAGAGCTATGGGTGGACCTGTGTGTCATTCACCCGAGAGCTATGGGAGACCTGTGTGTATTCACCCCACGTTATGGGTGGAACTGTGTGTCATTCACCCGAGAGCTGGACCTGTGTGTCATTCACCCGAGAGCTGAGACCCGAGAGCTATGGGTGGACCTGTGTGTCATTCACCCGAGAGCTATGGGTGGACCTGTGTGTCATTCACCCGAGAGCTATGGGTGGACCTGTGTGTCATTCACCCGAGAGCTATGGGTGGACCTGTGTGTCATTCACCCGAGAGCTATTGGACCTGTGTGTCATTCACCCGAGAGCTATGGGTGGACCTGTGTGTCATTCATCCGAGAGAGCTATGGGTGGACCTGTGTGTCATTCACCCGAGAGCTATGGGTGGACCTGTGTGTCATTCACCCGAGAGCTATGGGTGGACCTGTGTGTCATTCACCCGAGAGCTATGGGTGGACCTGTCATTCACCCAGAGCTATAGAGCTATGTCATTCACCCGAGAGCTGGACCTGTGTGTCATTCACCCGAGAGCTATGGGTGGACCTGTCATTCACCCGAGAGCTGTCATGTCACCCGAGAGAGACCTGTGTGTCATTCACCCGAGAGCTATGTGGACCATGTCACCCGAGAGCTATGGGTGGACCTGTGTGTCATTCACCCGAGAGCTATGGGTGGACCTGTGTGTCATTCACCCGAGAGCTATGGGTGGACCTGTGTGTCATTCACCCGAGAGCTATGGGTGGACCTGTGTGTCATTCACCCGAGAGCTATGGCTGGACCTGTGTGTCATTCACCCGAGAGCTATGGGTGGACCTGTGTGTCATTCACCCGAGAGCTACCCGAGAGCTATGGACCTGTGTGTCATTCACCCGAGAGCTATGGGTGGACCTGTGTGTCATTCACCCGAGAGCTATGGGTGGACCTGTGTGTCATTCACCCGAGAGCTATGGGTGGACCTGTGTGTCATTCACCCGAGAGCTATGGGTGGACCTGTGTGTCATTCACCCGAGAGCTATGGGTGGACCTGTGTGTCATTCACCCGAGAGCTATGGGTGGACCTGTGTGTCATTCACCCGAGAGCTGGGTGGATGTGGTCACCCGGACCTGTGTGTCATTCACCCGAGAGCTATGGGTGGACCTGTGTGTCATTCACCCGAGAGCTATGGGTGGACCTGTTTGTCATTCACCCGAGAGCTATGGGTGGACCTGTGTGTCATTCACCCGAGAGCTATGGGTGGACCTGTGTGTCATTCACCCGAGAGCTATGGGTGGACCTGTGTGTCATTCACCCGAGAGCTATGGGTGGACCTGTGTGTAATGGGTGGACCTGTGTGTCATTCACCCGAGAGCTATGGGTGGACCTGTGTGTCATTCACCCGAGAGCTATGGGTGGACCTGTGTGTCATTCACCCGAGAGCTATGGGTGGACCTGTGTGTCATTCACCCGAGAGCTATGGGTGGACCTGTGTGTCATTCACCCGAGAGCTATGGGTGGACCTGTGTGTCATTCACCCGAGACCTGTGTGTCATTCACCCGAGAGCTATAGGGGGACCTGTGTGTCATTCACCCGAGAGCTATTCACCCGAGAGCTATGGGTGGACCTGTGTGTCATTCACCCGAGACCTGTGTGTCATTCACCCGAGAGCTATAGGGGGACCTGTGTGTCATTCACCCGAGAGCTATGGGTGGACCTGTGTGTCATTCACCCGAGAGCTATGGGTGGACCTGTGTGTCATTCACCCGAGAGCTATGGGTGGACCTGTGTGTCATTCACCCGAGAGCTATGGGTGGACCTGTGTGTCATTCACCCGAGAGCTATGGGTGGACCTGTGTGTCATTCACCCGAGAGCTATGGGTGGACCTGTGTGTCATTCACCCGAGAGCTATGGGTGGACCTGTGTGTCATTCACCCGAGAGCTATGGGTGGACCTGTGTGTCATTCACCCGAGAGCTATGGGTGGACCTGTGTGTCATTCACCCGAGAGCTATGGGTGGACCTGTGTGTCAACCCGAGAGCTATGGGTGGACCTGTGTGTCATTCACCCGAGAGCTATGGGTGGACCTGTGTGTCATTCACCCGAGAGCTATGGGTGGACCTGTGTGTCATTCACCCGAGAGCTATGGGTGGACCTGTGTGTCATTCACCCGAGACCTGTGTGTCATTCACCCGAGAGCTATGGGTGGACCTGTGTGTCATTCACCCGAGAGCTATGGGTGGACCTGTGTGTCATTCACCCGAGAGCTATGGGTGGACCTGTGTGTCATTCACCCGAGAGCTATGGGTGGACCTGTGTGTCATTCACCCGAGAGCTATGGGTGGACCTGTGTGTCATTCACCCGAGAGCTATGGGTGGACCTGTGTGTCATTCACCCGAGAGCTATGTGGTCATTGGACCTGTGTGTCATTCACCCGAGAGCTATGGGTGGACCTGTGTGTCATTCACCCGAGAGCTATGGGTGGACCTGTGTGTCATTCACCCGAGAGCTATGGGTGGACCTGTGTGTCATTCACCCGAGAGCTATGGGTGGACCTGTGTGTCATTCACCCGAGAGCTATGGGTGGACCTGTGTGTCATTCACCCGAGAGCTATGGGTGGACCTGTGTGTCATTCACCCGAGAGCTATGGGTGGACCTGTGTGTAATGGGTGGACCTGTGTGTCATTCACCCGAGAGCTATGGGTGGACCTGTGGTGGACCTGTGTGTCATTCACCCGAGAGCTATAGGTGGACCTGTGTGGGTGGACCTGTGTGTCATTCACCCGATGAGCTATTCACCCGAGAGTGGACCTGTGTGTCATTCACCCGAGAGCTATGGGTGGACCTGTGTGTCATTCACCCGAGAGCTATGGGTGGACCTGTGTGTCATTCACCCGAGAGCTATGGGTGGACCTGTGTGTCAACCCGAGAGCTATAGGTGGACCTGTGTGTCATTCACCCGAGAGCTATGGGTGGACCTGTGTGTCATTCACCCGAGAGCTATGGGTGGACCTGTGTGTCATTCACCCGAGAGCTATGGGTGGACCTGTGTGTCATTCACCCGAGAGCTATGGGTGGACCTGTGTGTCATTCACCCGAGAGCTATGGGTGGACCTGTGTGTCATTCACCCGAGAGCTATGGGTGGACCTGTGTGTCATTCACCCGAGAGCTATGGGTGGACTGTGTGTCATTCACCCGAGAGCTATGGGTGGACCTGTGTGTCATTCACCCGAGAGCTATGGGTGGACCTGTGTGTCATTCACCCGAGAGCTGGGGACCTGTGTGTCATTCACCCTGTGGGTGGACAATGTCACCCGAGAGCTATGGGTGGACCTGTGTGTCACCCGAGAGCTAAGAGCTGAGAGCTATGGGTGGACCTGTGTGTCATTAACCCGAGAGCTATGGGTGGACCTGTGTGTCATTCACCCGAGAGCTATGGGTGGACCTGTGTGTCATTCACCCGAGAGCTATGGGTGGACCTGTGTCTCATTTCACCCGAGACCTGTGTGTCATTCACCCGAGAGCTATGGGTGGAGTGTCATTCACCCGAGAGCTATGGGTGGACCTGTGTGTACCCCACGTCATTAACCCGAGAGCTATGGGTGGACCTGTGTGTCATTCACCCGAGAGCTAGGTGGACCTGTGTGTCATTCACCCGAGAGCTATGGGTGGACCTGTGTGTCATTCACCCGAGAGCTATGGGTGGACCTGTGTGTCATTCACCCGAGAGCATCTACCTGACTACCTGCGGAGAAATGACTATAACACAATCTGCAAGGCTCTACAACCAAGTAGAGCCAAGTACAACAGAACCAAGTATAATCGAGACGAGCACAGTCTTGCGAAAAAGAACTTTTTCGAATCCAGATTTGACATAAATAGAACTTTCAGAGCAGTTGGACCAACAGACATGCATCAATATTCGTGTCAACAAAAACAGAAACTCGGACGATTAGCTTACCACGGAATTCTTCAAAACGGAACTTCCCAAGCGACAAGGTCTGGCATAAAAGTAAGTGGTTATTTGGCAAAAGAAATTGTGAATGTTATACAAATCTGTGTCCATTACAAATGTTCTGGTTAAAATGTTCTTTTCTAAATACTAACTGAAATGTACATGTATTTATTTCAATACCTATCAATTTTATTATTAATTATCAATAACAAATACATTAAAATTAACATGTAAGTTTGACATTCATGTAGCCAAAATCATGTATACGTTTATGCAGACGACAACACCATCACCAACTGTAGCTGGATTCAAACTAAAGACGCCCATCTACAATTGCCTCAGACAACGTCAACACTAATCAACAGACTCAGCGGAATTACGGTACAAGCTAAAAACCTATTTGATAGATGAAACAGTTTATTTGGGCTACAATATTTCGGACACGGGAAAACTATTTCAAGCACTGTATACAAACTACATCTTAACAAAATTATTTTCTGCACACGAGGACATGTCTATCTTTGGACGGGGGAGAACTGTCATAGTGCAACATTTACAACTATCTTCAAATGCAATTTATATATTTAGCTGTTCACGTACGATTCAATTAATTGTTGTTATGTCACCTGACATTTATGCAATAACTTAGTATTTAGTTTATCTAAAGAAGCATAAACAGAAATTACAAACTGAGTTTACGCGTATGTTAAAGGAAGACCCTTCGCAATTTTGGAAGTTTTTGAACACCAAAACAAAACGAACAGAGAATAAAATTAATATAGAAAGTTTGTATGACTTTTTTAAGAATCTGAATAGTAATTCGAATGATGAAGCGTTTGATTTTGGAATTCCAGAAAATTTGGATACAAACGAACTTGATAAAGAAATAACTAAGGATGAGATTATGAATGCTATTAACAATTTAAAACGCAGAAAAGCTGTAGGAATAGATAAAATAGAAAATGAATATTTAATTGAAACACGTGATTTATTACTTAATTTCTATTTCGAATTGTTTAATTTGATTTTAGAAACGGGTATTTTACCGGAAAATTGGCTAATTGGAATTATAAAACCTATATTTAAAAAACAAGGAGACGATACTAATCCAGAAAATTACCGACCTCTGACTTTATTGAGCTGTTTTGGAAAATTACTTACTTCGGTTATAAACCTTAGGCTTATAAAATATATTGAAGAAAATAAAATTCTTAATAAGGTGCAAGCGGGATTTCGAAAAGGTTATTCAACAGTAGACAATATGTTTGTGTTACATAGCATAATTGATATTTTAAAATCGTCAAAGAAAAAATTGTTTTGTTGTTTTATTGATTTTAGAAAAGCATTTGATAATGTTTGGCGAATTGGACTCTGGCAAAAATTGATCACTTATGGAATAACTGGTAAAATAATGACATTAATTATAAATATGTATAGTAATATTAAATCATGTATTGCTCATAATAATACAATATCTGGATTTTTCCCATGTGAAAAAGGTGTTAGACAAGGTGAAAATTTGTCGCCATTATTATTTTCTTTGTTTTTGAATGACTTAGAGACCTGGTTACAATATAATAATTGTCAAGTAATGGATGTGCGATCTGATTTAGTGCTCCAAAATGGTTTAAAGTTATTGTTGTTATTGTATGCAGATGATACAGTTCTTTTTTCTGATAATGATATTGATTTACAATATATATTGAATTGTTTTCAAAAATATTGTGAAGACTGGCATTTAGAGGTTAATTACAAAAAGACAAAAGTATTAATTTTTGGTTCAGGATATACAAAACAAAAGAAATTTCAATTTAATATTAATAATATTGTTATTGACATAGTTGATAGTTATATGTACCTTGGAATTAAGTTCAATAAAAATAGAAAGTATACCCAAGCTATAAAACATTTAAGTGAACAGGCTTCTAAAGCAACTTTTTCCTTATTAAGAAAATCTAGAAATATCAGTTTGCCATTAGATTGCATTTTTAAAGCTTATGATCATATGATTATACCAATTATGACATATGGTTCTGAAATTTGGGGATATAGTAATATTGATATTCTTGAACGCTTACAAAGTAATTTTATTAAAAATTTGTTTAAAATTAAAGAAAAACACTCCTAATTATATGTTGTATGGAGAAACAGGTAAAATGCCGATTCGTTTACAAATATATAAAAGGATAATATCATATTGGTGTAAAATTATTTTGTATAAAGGATAATAAATTAATCTCTATTTTATATAAGAATTTATTATATAAGTATTGTAACGGATATATGTCTCCTTGGTTAGATAATGTTAAACGTATTTTAGATAATTGTGGGCTGAGTTTTGTGTGGCAACAACAAGGTTTCTCAAGTAAGGGATGGTTGATATCTTTAATAGAAACAAGACTTAAAGATCAATTTCGCCAAGAATGGAATAGTAATAAGTTAAATACCTCAAAAGGTAAAATCTATAATTGTATAAAACCGGAATTTAATCAAGAATTTTATATATTTCTGCCAAAAACTGTATCACTTCCGTTGCTTAAATTTCGAACTGGTAACCACTTATTACCTGTAGAACGAGGTCGTTGGAGTAACATCCCTTACTTGGAAAGATATTGTACATTATGCCAGAATGAGTGTGTAGGAGATGAATATCATGCTTTGTTTGAATGTCCTGCATTTTTGACAGAAAGAAAATTATTTTAAAAAAAAGAATTTATAACACGACCAAACTTCTATAAGTTTTCTATGTTCTTGCAAGAGAAACGGCTGTCAAGATTACGAAAACTTAGTAAATTTGTTAGTCTTATAATGACAAAATTTAGAGATCAACAGTAATTAAGTTTATTATTTGTAGCAGTATATATTATATGTATGTACAGTATGTTATACATGTATATTGCCACCATCCACCTTGGCACATGTACCACCGTTGGTGGTCTTTATGTGAATAAAGAATTTGAATTTGAATTTTAGAGGCTAGCACTCAGACCAATTAGTGTCAAACTAAATTACAGCAATCAAGGACACTGTGGATTTTAATTGTTGTCACCAGCTTAACAGTTTAGGACCATAAACCATGGCAATTACGTGTCAACAAATATATGTATCTTATAAATATTCGTTTACCCTTGAGATTGTCAGTCGCTATGTCAACTCTGTCGGGAGACCTGTGTGTCATTCTGCGAAGAGTTGAGACCTATAGTATCTGTATTACTACTTTGTTAATATTTCATGTTGGGAAGGAAAATAGAAAGTTAAAAGCCAACTTGTGACTTCTGTTATTCATTTAGCATTCCGTTAAAACAATAAAAGGAAAACCTAAACTGTGCTAATATGGTGAAGTACGATTGCGAAAACTGTAGATGTGTTTGTATTACGAGTTAGCAAATGATGATATAATATGGTGAGGTGAGATTGTGAGTTTACGAAAATTGTAGATGTTTTTGTATTACGAGTTAGCAAATGATGATATAATATGGTGAGGTGAGATTGCGAGTTTATGAAAACTGTAGACATGTTTGTATTTTAATTAGCATATGATGACATAATAAGGTGAGGTGAGATTGTGAGTTTATTAAAGTTGTAGCTATGTTTGTATTTTTCATTAGTAAATGAAGATATAATATGGTAAGGTGAGGTTGTTAGTTTATGAAAACTGTAGATGTATTTGTATTTGTATTTTTCATTAGTAAATGATGATATAATATGGTGAGATGAGGTTGTGAGTTTATGTAAACTGTAGCTATGTTTGTAAATGATGATTTAGATCCAATCTGGTGAGGCAAGATCTTCCCTTGGGCGTGAAGCAAATATCTACAAAATGTGATTTTAGGAATCGAAAAGATTAAAATTAATTTGTTTTACCTTTCGTTTGCTTCTTCCTGTGATGCGTTCCTTGTACTGCGGCAAGAATCGCCAGAATTATGAAAAGTTGTTGCCTCATTGTGAGGCTTTCTTGTAGCCAAAATCTGGTCACAAAAGTTTGCAGCTTCTCTTTATAGTCAAGGGACGTCTTATCTAGCCCACCACAACATACAGCCTTGTGTTGTGTCGCAAACCGAGCAGTCTTATCTTACTGCTGACCCAATATATGTGCAGAATCCAAGTCTTGATTATATCGTCTATTTTGGATTTTGTTTTTCTCATTTATTTGTTTGGGGAATTTTATGCATGTGTGGGTGTTATGTTTTCATGTTTTGTTTGCTGTTGTTGGGGTTTTGTTTGTTCTTTTTGTTGTTGTTTTTTGTTTTGTTTTTTAAATTAATTTAAATAGCTTCATTATTCAAGTGATCGATCAGTCGATTTGTCCTTCTATCCATCTGTCCATGCTGTGTGAACTTATGCAATGTATAGTCAGATATCTTGTATTTTCAGGGGCCTAGCTTGGGATTTGCAGGTGATACGCAGACTTTTTCTTCGATGGAATAAAACGCTATTGGCTGTGCCCACCCACCCCCAGCATATATTTTAATAATAATAATAATAAAAATTGTAGGCCTAATCTCAGGTGGTACGCAGCGTACCTGCGTGTATGGAAGCTAGGCTCCTGATTTTTAAATGGACTGTTTTGATGGGAAGATTTGTCACCAAAATGTTGATGATTTAATATTGAGACATACATGTATATATCATCATGCGGCGATGTGTTAGAGCAGATAATCGGTAACTATGTCAAAAGTTTACATTGTAGGTTCTTCCTATATATACATGCCTATTTATCATATATGTTCTAGCATGTCCAGTATAATCGAAGTATGTGATGTTTTTCAGATCACATACATTCAGAATTTGATAACTTTGCAAATTATATGTAAATTAATCGAGGTCACGGCACTACGTTTATTGACATTTTAGCAAACGTTCTACGGCGACACTCCATAACTGACGTGTGCATTCATAGTCATCAAACAAAAACATTTCAATAGAAACTTTACACTGAAAACTGCTCAGCGTTCAGAAAACAAAGACACCGCATCACATATTCTTACGTGATTTGAATAGAGAGTAAAGGAAAGAAAGAAAGAAATGTTTTATTTAACGACGCACTCAACACATTTTATTTACGGTTATATGGCGTCAGACATATAGTTAAGGACCACACAGATTTTGAGAGGAAACCCGCTGTCGCCACTACATGGGCTACTCTTTCCGATTAGCAGCAAGGGATCTTTTATTTGCGCTTCCCACAGGCAGGATAGCACAAACCATGGCCTTTATTGAACCAGTTATGGATCACTGGTCGGTGCAAGTGGTTTACACCTACCCATTGAGCCTTGCGGAGCACTCACTCAAGGTTTGGAGTCGGTATCTGGATTAAAAATCCCATGCCTCAGTCGTCAGTATTGTTTACTACGTTACCTGTTTCGGTAAGTGCAACATTTAGAGGTATAGCTTACAGCCAGAACTCCCTACCCCCCCCCCCCCCCCCAAAAAAAAAGTGGATGATTTCATGAATCTATTCAGTGCTTCGTCAAAAGGAGGACAGCCACTCCGATCCCGAAGAGATCCTTTACTGACGATTTGATCCCTCTTGCATCGCCACAGAGAGGACTGCCACTCACAGAGTAGTTTACAAAATCAAAACTAGCACCGGACAGAGCTCATTAGAATAAGTACAACTTTAATGGCATGCACTCATGAATCACAATCGTAACAGGGATGATACCAGGTGTTTGCGGAAAATTAGCATATCCTGCCCAACCGTTGGCACCCGTCATGAGTACTGCCACTACAGCTGTCGTCTGTCACTTAATCTTAAACGATGAAGAAATAATGAATGTGCAAGAGTTTCACCAAAGAGATGAAAAAGCATGCAATCGTTAAAAATATGAAATAGCATCAGCCATCATTTTGGTCAGTGATGCACCGTATTTAGTAGATATAGCCTCCACATGTCTACGATAAAACGTTATGTTTTGAATGTCCTCATGACTACCTGGACACCATAACCCTAATGGAACAACTAGAACAATATAGCGTTGTTTGAAGTCTGCATACAATTCAAGTAAAGTTAAGTTAAAGTTTATTTTGTGTAACGACACCACCGTTTAGTTATTACGCATAGGCTATTGGATGTCAACCATTTGGTCATTTTCACATATAGGCCTAATCTTAAGAGAGGAAACCCGTCACCTTTTCCCATTAGTAACAAGGGATCTTTTATATGCACCATCCCACAGACAGGATAGCACGGCCTTTGATATACCAGTCGTGGTACTGACTAGAACGATAAATAACCCAATGGGCCCACCGACGGGAATCGATCCTAGACCGACCGCGCATCAAGCGAGCGCTTTACCACTGGGCTTCGTCTTTCTATATATATTAAGTATATAAAGAAAAGGTTTTCATCCTCAAGGGTCAATTTCTCTTTCGATTAACTGTTACAAATTATAGCCAAAATTACCTCATTAAAACATTCAAAATCCAATAGCACCACAAATGCCTCCACCCGCTACCGACCCTGGTCGGGCTGCTAGTTCTTTCTTGCATTTGCAAGAACGGGCGGTCCCTCCTCCCTTCTACCTCAAACCCTTCCCTGTCCTGGACGGAGGAGCCGGTATGGGCCAACACCTGCGTCCATGACAAGCGTGCACTACAATAACTTTTTCTGAATGTGCACGTTAAACCCTATGACCTGACCTGACTTGATCCTCAAGGGGAGGGACACAGATCATTTCCCCCTCACCGATTTCTACAGGCCTTCACAAAACGTATGTACAGTATTCAAAAGTGCACTAACGTTGTGTATTATTGAAGAAGAATCTTCCACCTATGTTATAAACACTGTCACACTGCACGGGCGGGGGTCTAGCTCAGTCGATAGAGCCTGCGGTTCTTGGGTCGTGGGGCCCAAACTCCTCGGTTGATTCATTCTGTGATTGGTGTTTTCTCATCCCAACCAGTGTACAGCAACTCGTATATCAAAGACGGTGGTATATTCTCTCTTTTCTATTGGGTAAATGCATATATTTGATGGGAACAAAATGTGGTGTGTGTCCTCTAGGACTATATTACTAAATGTTTGAGATCCAACAGCCAATTATTAATTAATGTGCTCTAGTGGTGTCAATTAAAAACCCGTTAACTCTGTATTGTGTTAACTGTCCCACTTGTGACATTGCGAAGTCAAGTTTTACATCTCCTTTCAAATACTAAAAAAATTCAATTCAATGTATTGATCGGTGAAGGGGCGAGACGTAGCCCAGTGGTGAAGCGCTTGCTTGATGCGCGGTCGGTTTTGGATCGATTCCCGTCGGTGGACCTATTAGGCTATTTCTCGTTCCAGCCAGTGCACCACGACTGGTATATCAAAGGCCGCGGTATGTGTTATCCTGTCTGTGTGATGGTGCATAAAAGATCCTTTGCTACTAATGGAAAAATGTAGCGAGTTTCCTCTCTAAGACTATATGTTAGAATTACCAAATGTTTGACATCAAATAGCCGATGATGAATAAATCAATGTGCTCTAGTTGTGTCGTTAAATATAACACACTTTTTATTCGTGAAACACCGGGTTTATGGGGCTGTTCGATGTTCTGGCTTAAGAGTTGCGCACCTCCAGCACCCTCCCCTTGGATCCGCGCCTGCCGTGAAAAAAATACAGATAAATCAATACTTATCATGAAGCTTAATCTCATCATGTGAGTTATCTTCCGCCCACTCAACACATGCTATCTCTCATGCAACAACGCGGCGCATAATCGGAACACACAACGAACTGTGTGGGTAGCTTACACATTATCTATGTGTATGTGTAGGCATGTGTATGAATGTGTGTGTGTGTGTGTGTGTGTGTGTGTGCGTGCGTGCGCGCGCGTGTGTGTGTGTGTGATTGCGTGTGTGTGTCCCTCTCTGCCCCCTCTCTGTATGTGTGTGCGTGCGTGTGAATCTCTGACTCTCTCTGACTCTCTCTCTCGCTCTCTCTCTCTCTCTCTCTCTCTCTCTCTCTCTCTCTCTCTCTCTCTCTCTCTCTCTCTGTGTGTGTGTGTGTGTGTGTGTGTGTGTGTGTGTCTTTTATATGCACATGGATGTCGAATCAGGAAATCTCATGGAAAATATTGTGTCTGATGCAGTAGCAGAAGCCACAGAATTCATTCCCATCCCGTGATCTATATGTGCAAACAGGCATAACGTATTTTGACTCTCGGAAATCTCTTGAGAAAATAATAATAACTTGCACCTTTGTAAACATGCTTATCAAAGTTAGAAAGATGTCTCAAAAGGGTATATCAAAGTTGGAAAGGAAACAGCTAGAATATTTGAGAATGCACAATCCTAAAGAATTTTGTCTAAACGTCAAAAGCCTAATGTACCTCTGTGTGAATGTTTTGATCATTTTAAAGAAGTAGTTGAAACAGAAGGGAGGGAGGAAATGTTTTATTTAACGACGCGCATATGGTTGTGGACGACCACACATATATTGAGAGAGGAAACTCGCTGTCGCCTGTTCATGGGCTACTCTTTTCGATTAGCAGCAAGGGATTTTTTATATGCATCATCCCACAGCTTTCGTTGTGGAATGGGGATAACATATGCTATTATTTCATTTTATCCTATAAATTACTAACCATCATATCCATATCATAATCTTTGTGATAATTTAGTGTATTAACCCGGTTAATAATGGTATGCAGATTTAAATTTATATGCAAATTTGCTATGTCTCTAGGTAATAATGTGTTGCTGTCAATGGGTCATTTGTTTACAAGCCAACAAGAGCTGTACACCTGAGCGTAACGTTTTCATAAGATTTAGTTTTTAAAAAAAAGGTCGATTGTTCACTTTCCCGTAAAAGCATGAAAGTTGGCACATGGTTAGAGTAAGCCAATACAAGGATTTTTAGTCCAGGGCCACCGGAAATTGCACCCCCGTATGGCTGCCATCTTGAAATTCAAGATGGCTACCATTATTGACCTGTTTTGTTTAATATCTCTTTAATTAGTACATATATTGAGACAGTTAAAATGCCTATACCTACACTTTAGGGGTTTAGAAATCCAATGTTGACGGATAATGTTTGAAAATTGTGGCTGTCATCTTAAAATTCAAGATGGCCACCATCCACAATCTATTTTGCTCAATCTCAGTTAGTAGTAAATATATGAATACAGTTTTAACGCCTAGGCCGACATTTTAGGGGTCTAAGAATTCAATATTGACATTGAATATGTGGATACCATCTTGAAATCCAAGATAGCCGCATTCCGCAAGCTATTTTGCTTAATATCTCATTTAGTAGTAAAGATATCAATACAGTTTTAACGCCTAGTAGACCCACATTTTAGGGGTCTAGGAAACCAATGGTGGCATTGAATATGTGGCTGCCATCTTGAAATCCATGATGACCACCGCCCACAAGCTATTTTGCTCAATATCTCATTATGTAGTTAAGATATTAATGGTCAACTTCCGGTTGAGTTGTCGAAAGAAGCGATCACGTTTTGACTGAGCTCCCGTTTCTCGCCCAGTGTTATGGACTTTCAAAAAATTGTGTGAGTAACTTTGCAGTATGAAAGTTATTTGAACTCTAATTACTAAATGTTATTGAGTACTACTATCACTACACTAAACTGTTTGTGAGTCGTCAATAATATAGCGAATTTTCATCAGCCTGCCAGTGAGCCGTGACGACTGCACGTGCACAGACATTGTGAGCACATGGTTCATAACTTATAATTGCACCAGTTGTATCGCCGCGTCTATCTTGATATACGAACAGTGCAACAGCAAACCTTTGTGAAAATTCAATGGGAGCAATTTTTTGAAGTAACATTAAATAAAAAAAATCAGGAAACGTTGTTAGGCCTGCTGAAATCCCGCACGAGTTTCATGACGGCAAAATGGCGGAATAGTGAAAACAACGCACACTGCAGTGGGAACAAATTTATTCTAGGTACAACATTTTATGAATCACTGGTTGGATATTTCTAAGTTTTATAGTAACATGGACGGTTGTTTAGACCGGCAATTCGAATCGGAGATTTAGTTATTTTGTTCCATCATGGCCGGAAAGCGAGACACGAGACAATCAACAATGGAGAGTGAAAAAGAAATATTATTGGCACTTCGTTCCGATATAAAACTATTAAACGAAAACGTTGATGCTATAAAAGCAGATATGATGTGCGAAGTGAAAAAATGGACAGATGAGTTAAATGCGAAATTAGACGGAATTAACCATGACACGGAAAAGAACGCGATGGATATTCAAGATGTAAACAAACGCACGACTGTTATCGAACGGAAGCTTAGTGAAAGAATAGCACTTCTTGAAAAACAGCAGTTAAGACTCAAAATCCACGACAGAAAGCGTAACTTACTCATCTATGGTTTACCATTACAAGCTGATATCAAAAGTGAAAATTGTGAAAAAGTGGTCCGGAATACGTTCGCTCAAAAGCTTATGTTGGGTGACAAGATGGCAAATGACATGAATTTGTTAAATGTGCACCGTCTACCACGACGAAATCGACAACCCCACTCCCATGCTGCTGACAATGAAGTTCCAACAGGACCCCCCCGCCGGTTATTGTAGAGACCTTGTATTTTCTTTACCATTAAAGGATAGAGACCGTGTATTGAATTCTGCTTCACAATTAAAGGGGACTAAAATAACAATACGTACAGATCTCTCTGTTGTCTTGAAGAAAGCACGAGGTAAATTAGCAGCTATTGCGTACAAAATGAGACAGGAAAATAACAAACAAACGAGGATTCGTGTGATTGATACTTCGGTCATTTTGGAAATTCGTCCTGATAAAAACCAACCATGGAAAATTGCGCCCGACAATCAGTTTGATGAACTATAAACAATACTAATGTATCGTCTTGCTTTTATTTTTATTTTCTGACACTTGTTCGCGTGCATAGAAAAACAAAAGTGGTGTATGTCATACTGTGACATGTAATGTACGTCGTTGGTACATATATATTTTTTACCCAATGAAAGGTGGGATGTGGGTTGGGGGCAGGTCCGTGTTTGTGGGTATTTGTAAAGCCACACACTTATTTCGATGAACAATAAGTAACATTAATGTGTGGGTTTTGTTTATGCCTATTTTATCTTTCACTTGTTCACCGTGCTTAGAAAAACAAAAAGTTGTGTGTTCCATATTGTGACATGCAATGTACGTCTGAACATATGTCACCCAACCAAAGGTATGTGGATTTTGTTTTGGTTTATTAATCTGACACCTGTTCACCGTGCTTAGAAAAACATTTGTGCGTTTTGTACAGGGTCAGCTAATGTACGTATGTAAATATGTTTTACACAACCAAAGGTGGTAAAAGCAAAAATTGAGTATTCTATATTGTCATAATTGTAACATGTAATGTAGGTCGTTGGTACATATATTTTTTATCAACCAAAGGCAGGGAGGGGGCAGCTCTGTGTGTGTGTGTGTGTGTGTGTGTGTGTGTGTGTGTATTTGTAAAGCCACACATCCATAAGAATAAGTAATATTAATGTATTATTGTTTTGTTTTATGCTTATTATTTTGTTTTGGTTAATTAATCTGACACCTGTTCACTATGTATAGAAAAACAAAGTTGTGTGTTCCATACAGGGCTAGCTAATGTAAGTCTGTACCCAATCAAAAGTGGTGGCGGGCTAGATTTGTTTTTGATTTTTTTATTATTAATTTTTTTTTTTTTTGGGGGGGGGGGGGGGGAGAGGGGGTTGTAATAACATCTGCAAAGGTAGACCTGTATATATTATTATTATTATTATTATTATTATTTTATTATTATTATTATTATTTTTTTTTTTTTTTTGTGCTCGCTGTAACTATAACAACCAAGTTGTGATAGTAGGTGTTAGTCTTATTCAATTTACTGTACTAGCACAACAACTATGCTATACAACCTGAGTCATCTCCTCCACTGCAGAATTGTCTCCCCTTGCCGGATGTATATCCATATCCGCGCATGGGCAGACCATCGTTCTCAATTCTGCAGTCCTCCATTGTGGATGTTCTGTTAACGAGCTCTGAATTGTTTTCGGTTTTTCGTTAATTGTCTCACGTGAAACGTTTCATTAAAGTGGGGTTTTTTGGTTTATTTATTTTCCTTAGCCCTTACTAAGATATACGTTGTTTTGGGGATAATTGGGGTTACGAATTATTTCGCAATGTCTGACACGGCCTCATCGGGCTCAACCGCTAGGTTGACCGTGTGTGTCGAAGCCGGCTGTGGCAAGCGGCTTCCCCGGTTCGACTCGCACTTGTTGTGTCGGTCCTGTAGGGCCTGTTCATTTGACCAACAGTGCGAGGTTTGCGCGACATGGCCTTCGTCCATTTGGACGAAATTTCGTCGCCAGGTTCGGGAGACGGACAGGAAGAAGGATGTACGTAAAGGAAAGGGAGAGAAGAGCGAGGAGGCAACCTCGGGGGTTGTCCTCCAATCGGAGGTGCCGCCGGCTTCCGTGAAGTCCGGAGACACTGTTCGTGCGAGGAAGGGTTGGTAGGCATAAGAACGCCGCCTCTTCACACCGCCATTCGGATGGCGTCGCTAGTGGTTCAGTGACGCCGGCCGGCGCCACTGGTTCACTAAAGTTCTCTGTTTCGACTGAAGCAGAGAATCGGTTACCTTTCGGGGAGGCTGCTCCGACGGAGGCACCTGTATCTCCGACGGCGGAGGTGGCGTCAACACGGGTTGTGCGCAAGGAAGCTGTGGTGGCTTCTGCCGCCGCAGTTCCCCTTTTTTCCCATCCTGTGGATGGAAGCCGACTGGAGCGGCTCCAGTTTGGTGAGTCGAGTGGCTCGAGGGCGCCGTCCCTCCCGTCTGTTTCGGACGGGGGTGTTGTGTTGACGGGGCCGGCGTTGGCTAGCGCCGTGTCAGCCTCGGTCAGTTCGGGTTTTTTACGAAATCCGACGTTCCGCCCGTTGCAGGGTGAAGCCGTGGGGATGCTGTCGGGGGCGGCGGATCCTCAAGTTGCACACTGGGTGCAGGACTCGTTGAGTCCTCCCTATGTGTATGTTTATCTGGAGGGGCCGGTTCCTCCGACTCCGGAGGTTCCGCCATCGGCTACGCCGGGTGTGCGGGAGACGGCGGTTTTTTTAGGCGCTGCTTTGCCTACCTCGTCGGACCGAGGTAGAGGTTCACGGCGGTACCCTTCGCAGAGGTGGCAGGAGCCTTTGGTTCCTATAGATTCTCAGGGTCGGCCCGGAGGTTTTCAAGAAAGTTTGTTTGAAAACTTTCTTTTGTGGCTCCGCGCTACGCCGCAGGTGGGACGTGTGTCTCAGCCTTCGACTCCAGCGGTGTCGGCTGTTCCGCCGCCGCCTGGTTTTCCAGCGCGGTCGGTGCCTGTTTCCACCCATGATCGTTTTGGCGATGCGGGGGTGACGCATGGACAGAGGTTTGTTCCCGTCCCTTCCCGTCAGGGTCAGCCGCGGTCTTCGGTGCCGCCGGTTTTGAGGGAGGTCTCTTCCGAGGAAGATTTGCCTTCCGGTTCCGGTTTGGAGTCGGAAGATGTTTCGGACGATCCTGATTGCCGAGCGGCGGGAGTCGATGCCTCTGTCCCGCCTGCAGAAGATTTCGATTATGCAACGGTTCTGCAATTCGTAAGTAACGAAGTCCGACTTGTATGCGCTGACGCTTTCCCAGCGGAGGTGGCTGTTCCCACTATTCAGGGCGTTTCTTTTGGAAATCGATCGCTGGTGGTGAAGGCTCCGCGGCCGGAGCTTGGTTGTCCGCTTGCCCAGGAGGCACACGAATCCTTACTGGAGATTAATACTTTGATCGCTGGCACCGATCGTATCATGGGAGCGGTCGTGGAAGAGTTTCCGGCGGCTTTAGCCATCGGGAAACTCTTACCCGGTACGAAGCTGGTGGCCCCCACTTCGTACCAAACGTTGGGCGCATCTTTCCTAAATCATGCTGCGGTTGTTTCTGCTCGGGTTAAGACTGATTGTCGTCCGGCGTCTTTCGTACGTGTCGCCATCGGAGACCTAGAGATGATGGAGAAGTTATCGAAACTTCTCTTTCAGGTGAACAACCATCTAGGTACCTTCCTTTTTGGGTTGGATAAGGCTGTGGGCAGACAATCTCTTGTTACGACGCGATCATTACTTGTCTGGGCTACAGGCTACCGGTGTTGTGAAGACATATTTTCGCAGCCGGTCAGTGAGGGAGACCTTGCTGTTTGGGTCGGACTTCAGCCTTGTCATGGATAAGTTCGTTCCCCTGCCCCATCCTGGTAACGCTCGGAAGCGCCGTTCCGGTGCTGCTGCGTTTCGCCCGCCTTCCTTCAAGAAACCAGCTTTTCTTGAGGGGGTTCAGAATCCTAAGGTTTCTGCTCCTACTTGGCAATCTGGGACGGCGCCACCCCCCGTCAAACAGAATCGTGCTCGTCTGAGGGCAGCACGTTTTCGATCTACCGCTAAGGGCACGGCACCTAAGAGTGGTAAGCTGCCGGGGTGAGGGTGTTGCGGCGACCGGCAACTGTTAACGGACGTGCCGTTAGCAGATGTTCCCGTGGGCGGCAGGTTACGTTATTTTCTGCCACAATGGCGTCTCTTGCCAGACCTGGACCCATGGGTTCTATCGGTCGTCAAGGAGGGATATCGGATTCCCTTTTCTTCAGCTCCCCCTCTCACTTCTTCTCCCCAGATGCCTCCGATGCCTTCGTCCGACAGGCGGGTTCTGGTGGAAACGATGATTGCCGAGTTTCTCGGCAATGGTGCCATCCACCAGGTGGATTTGGATTCCTGGGGTTTTTACTCCCATTTGTTCTTTGCCCAAAAGAAAAATGGCGAGTGGAGGCCGATTCGTGGTCGTGGTCATTCCTGGTCATTCCTTCCATGAAAATGGAGACGGTGCAGTCTGTCCGGGCTTTACTCCATGTGGGGAGTGGGCGGCGTCAATCGACCTGAAAGATGCCTACCTGCATGTTCTGATTCATCGGGGTTTTTGGAAGTTCCTGTGCTTCCTATTCGACGGCAAAGCTTACGAGTTTCGAGTGCTGCCGTTCGGATTGGCCACGAGTCCTCATGCCTTTACTCGTGTAGTCAAGGCTGTGGTAGGCCGTGTACATTTGCTGGGCATTCGTATGCACAACTATCTAGACGACTGGTTGATTCCAGCTTCGTCTCAGCAGGCATGTCTGACGGGCGTGAGTCTGGTCATCGACATGATACTTCGCTTGGGATTTATTCCCAATTGCGTGAAGTCGGAGCTGGTGCCCGCTCAGGTTTTCACGTATCTCGCAGTTGTCTTCAACCTTGTGGAGGCATCCGTTTGACCGACGGATGCACGCCTCCACAGTTTCACGGCGCTGGCTCAGCGTCTTGCTCGGGAGCAGCGCATTTCGGTGTGCACGCTGCGAGTCGTTGGCTGCATTGAATGTGCGGTTCAGACGATTCAAGAGACCTCTCCAGTGGCATCTCTCACGTGTGTGGGACGGCCGCTGTTGGGATACGTTTGATTCCAGTGGGGCCTTGGTTCGTGCAGACGATCCAAGAGTGTCTGGTCGACAAGTGCTTGTCCCAGATCATTCCCTTACACCCTCTTGCTCCGGAGTTGGTCTTGTTCACCGATGCTTCCTTAGAGGGGTATGGTGCGCATCTTGGGGATCAACATCTGTCAGGTGTGTGGAGTGCCTTCGAAAGGAGCCTCCATATGAATCTGCTGGAGATGGAAGCCGTTCGCCGGGCTTGCCTCCAGTTTCGGAGTATTATTCGACATCGTCGAATTTTGTTGAGGTTCGACAACGCGGCAGTCGTCGCATACCTCAATCGTTGGGGTGGCACCAAGTCCGAGTCACTGAGTCGCAAGGCCTTGGAGATCCAGGAATTGTGCGATCAGTGGGGGATTGTGTTGATGGCAAAACACATTCCCTCTTCAGTCAACGTCTTGGCGGACGCCTTGAGTCGTTGTTCACCTGTCCAAACAGAGTGGATGTTGCACAAGGTGGTTGCGGGCAGGATTCTGCATTTGTGGGGAAGTCTACAAGTGGATATGTTCGCGACCAGGCTGAACCACCAGTTACCGGTGTTTGTGTCACCGGTTCCCGATACTCTGGCTCTGGAGTATGATGCGTTGAGCATGGACTGGACGGGGTTGGATCTGTATGCCTTCCCGTCCCCAGTCTTACTCAGCAAGGTTCTGCCAAGGTCGGAATGCAACCGTGACGCCCGTGGCGCCGGGTTGGGCAGCCCAACCATGGTTTCCTCAGCTTCTGTCACTGTTAGTGCAGGAGCCGGTGCGCTTGCCACCCCTTCCGGATCTGCTCAGCCAGCGGCTGCAGCAGCCGGTGTGGCACCCGAAGCCGGAGGTCTACCGTCTTCACGCGTGGAGGTTGTCGAGTTTTCCCTGCTAGGCAGAGGCTTTTTGGAACGAATTGCTGAACTCGTCTCCTCTTCGAAGCGCCGGTCAACTGAGCGAGTTTACCAATGCCACTGGAGCGCTTGGGTTCGTTGGGCAGGTGAACAGGATTTCGATCCCTTATCACCTACTGTCAATGACTTAGCTGAATACTTTCTGGCCTTGGTCCAGGAAAGGAAGCTTAAAGTTCAGACAGTCAAAAGTCATCGTTCTTCCATCTTCACTACTCTCAGGCAGTGTGGTCGGACAGACTTTTCCACGAATCTCGCATTGCATGATTTACTCAAATCTTTGCAATCCACGGTTGAGAGGCCTTCCATTTTGCCAAAAAGGGACGTCTTTCTGGTTCTTCATGCGCTCAAGGGTCTGCCTTATGAGCCATTGCGGTTTGCCACTCTTCGACTTTTGACTTGGAAGACACTTTTCCTGGTCTCTCTTGCGGTTTGTCGCCGTATTAGTGAGATTCATGCTTTCTTGCATGATTTGGTCGATTATAACTCTGATGGGTCGGTTACGTTGCGGACTGATCCCATCTTTGTGGCTATCATTCAAAGTTTGTCTCGTACGTTGCCTTCTGGTAATTCTGACCGTCTCCTTTGTCCGGTCAGGGCGTTAAAGTATTATCTGCATCGTACTATACTTCTTCGTGGTGGGAAGAAGAGGCTGTTTATTTCTTACACTAAACAGCCGGGAGATATTACTAAGAATGCATTGTCTCAGTGGATTGCTGCAACCATCAAGCTGGCGGAACTTCTCAGTTCGGCCTCATGAGATTCGAGCGATCTCAGCTTCCCTGAATTTTCACGATTCCTTGGATATTATCAAGGTAATGAATGCAGGAGTGTGGAAGGGTCGACATACGTTCGACCGCTTCTATTTTCGGGACATGGCAGTTGGTCCCGATAGTACTAGACGTATACAGTCGGTGATTGCTGGTCAGCAGGTTGTTTCTGTACGACGAGCCACGAGACGAGGGAGACCTCTATTCCGGTAGGCAGCTCGTACAGGTCGTGTCGGGAGATAGTTGAGCCACCTTTTTTGGGGAAAGGGTGTGGTTGCTATCTGGGGCAGTCTAGTGGTTTCCTTTCACGGTTTTGCCTCACGCGGGGGGTGGAAGATGTTTATCAATTCGGGTATTGATAATTAATAGTCACTTAGACTTTTATACCTCGTATGTCTTGGTTGTCTTACACCTTGTCATTACTTGAGACGATTCACGTTGGTCGAATGGGTAAGTCCTCATGTTTTCTTACCTCCTCCCATTAATGTTGAATTCACGTGCTCTAACGGTGTTAAATCACGTCCGTTATAGCATAGTTGTTGTGCTAGTACAGTAAGTTGAATAAGACTATTAGAAAATTTGTTTCTAATTTTCATTATTATTCATACTTACCTAGTACTAGCACAACAACGGTAAGCTCCCACCCGCCCCTAGGAGGTCTTCCCTGGATTCGATCATTACGGACTTTGAATCGAGGACGATGGTCTGCCCATGCGCGGATATGGATATACATCCGGCAAGGGGAGACAATTCTGCAGTGGAGGAGATGACTCAGGTTGTATAGCCTATTTGTTGTGCTAGTACTAGGTAAGTATGAATAATAATGAAAATTAGAATTTTTTTCTTCTAAATTTCAGTTGTCGCTGGACCTTATTTATCGATGTCTTTTGACAGTGACAGTGGTAATCCTTACAAAATATGTAGTAATTTATAATAGCCAATTTGCTATTTATTTATTACAATATTTCTTTCTCTTTGTGTGTCCTTTAACAAGGATAGTGGTAATTCATAATACCAAAATACGGTATTGTTTAATTCTCCAGACACTGGGTGAGAATTAGCTTGATTTATGCATTTATGCTGGGGGTTTCCCCATTTTCACATAAACGAATATTTTATTTATGTACACATAGTAGTATTTCATGCCAACACGTCTGAGATCTCATGTGACTTCAAAATCAAAATTGTCATACACACACTGTTCACTGGAACACTACCTCACTTTTACAAGTATAGCCTATCTTTAGGTAAAAAAGACTCTGTATCCATGTCTCTAGGTAAAGTTAGCCATGGCTCTTAAAATTCTTTCAATGAACTGTCAGTGAATTGGTGACCTGGATACACGCAGAGATGTTTTTAATTATCTTAGAAAATTAGACTGTTTCATTTTTTGTTTACAAGATACACATTTCGAAAACAGTCAAAAAGCATATATCAGAGCACAATGGGATTATGAATGCCTTACTAATTCGTTTAATAGCAGCTCCAGGGAAGTAGCAATTCTTTTTAAGTCTAACTTTGAATATAAATTGGGTAGAACAAAATGTGACGATAAGAGCAATTTACTAGTTATTGAAATAGAAACGAGCTTCTACAGAATAACTATTGTAAATATATATGGCCCAAACAAAGACACTCCTGATTTCTATAAAACTGTTTCTGAATCTATTGAAGAATTTGATAATGAATTTAATATTGTCTGTGGGGATTTCAATCTTGTACTTGACCAAGAGTTGGATACTTATAACTATAAACACAGAAATAACCCTCAGGCCCGTAATGAGATACTAAAAATTATGAATAAATTTAATTTATGTGATTCATGGAGAATAAATAACCCAGAAAGTAGACGATACACATGGTCAAGGAAATCACCATTAAAAAAAAGCAAGGTTGGATTTTTTCCTGATAACGGAAGAATTATCGTGTATCTTAAAAACTAGTATTGTTCCAGGGTATAAAACAGACCATAATGCCATAGAGATCTTTATAAAACTTTCTGAATTTACTAAAGGCAAAGGTTTTTGGAAATTTAACAACTTCCTATTAAATAATACTCAGTATGTCGAACGCGTGAAATCGGTTATTTATACAGTAATAGAGGAGTATGCTTTACTTCCCTATGATAGAAATTACCTGTTGTCTGCAGACCCACATCTTATATCCTTTATGATAAGTGACCATCTATTTTTGGAAATCCTCCTTACAAAAATAAGGGGTATGTCAATCAGTTTTAGTGCAGCTCTTAAAAAGGAAAAGGAATTAAAAAGAAAACTACTGGAAAATCGAATTAATTTTTTAACCGAGTTAGTGGATAAAAATCCTGAATCAAAGATATTTGTTGAATGGTTGGAAGAAAAGAAAAAACAGGAGGAATTAGATAGAAAAGAATATATGAAGGGTTTAATTTTGAGAAGCCGAGCTAGGTGGATAGAAGACGGAGAAAAGCCATCGAAATAGTTTCTTTTTCTAGATTTAAAAAATATGTAAATAAAACAATAACCCAACTTGTTTGTGAGGATAGTAACATTATTATTGAACAAAATCAAATATTGGAAGAAGCCGGATCGTACTACTCGAAACTATATATGTCACAGGAAGAATATCTAATAGATATTGATTTAGATTAGGTTTTTAGAAATACAAATATTCCCAAAGTTGAAAATGTTAGCGAATATGTAGGTCAAATAATAGCAGTGAGGCATTGTATGTATTAAAAAATATGAAAAATAATAAAACGCCGGGGCCAGATGGGTTCACAGTCGAATTTGTAAAATTCTTTTGGCAGGACGTTGGAAAATATTTACTTTGAAGCATTAACTATTCGTTTGAAATTGGCGAGCTGTCAATAACTCAAAAACAACGCATTATTACTCTGTTGCCAAAAGGAAATAAACCCCGTGATGTTCTAAAAAAAACTGGAGACCAATATCTTTACTAAATACCACTTATAAAATCATTTCTGGCTGTACAGCCAATAGAATAAAACAATCTATAGATAAATTAATTCATGAAAATCAAAAGGGTTTCCTAGCAGGCAGGTGTGTAGCCGAAAATAACAGATTATTGTATGACCTGATGCATTACACTAGTGAAAATAATATTCCGGCACTCCTTTTGTTAGTAGATTTTGAGAAAGCTTTTGATTCAGTATCTTGGGGATTTATTAACAAAACCTTAAAAAAATTTAACTTTGGCGAGGTCATTATAAAATGGGTCAGTATATTAAATAAGGACTGTATGTTAAATGTAATTCAAAATGGTGTTTTTACTAAATATTTTCCAGTAGGGAGGGGATGTAGACAGGGGGATCCAACAGCACCATATCTTTTTATATTGTGCGCTGAGATCATGGGAAATTTGTTTAGAAAGGAGGAGTCAATTAAAGGAATAGTAATAGAAAAAAGAGAATATAAAATAATGCAGTATCTTCACTAAGGAACACATTAAATTTAATAGATCAATTTTCTAAATTCTCAGGCTTGAAACCAAATATTGAAAAAACTATTGCTATTTGGATCGGATCAAATTCAAATAATACTCATAATCTATGTAAAGATAAAATCTTAAAATGGTCACAAAAGAATTTTACCTTCTTGGGAATGAAATTTAGTGTCCAGTTAAATTAAATTGTACAATTAAATTATACTGACAAAATTGAAGAGATTTCAAAGTTACTGAATACCTGGTCTAAACGTCATCTTACTATGCTGGGTAGAATTACCGTTGTCAAATCCTTGGCTCTACCTAAACTTGTTCACCTTATTCTCAGTATCCCCAATCCAGATAAATGAATGAATGAATGAATGAATGTTTAACGACACCCCAGCACGAAAAATACATCGGCTATTGGGTGTCAAACTATGGTAAAATGCAAGAAAAGTGTGATGATGATCATCAATATAAAAATTCAACAGTTAAATAAAAACACAGCGTAAAGGACTCTGCAAAAATACAAACATCACAGATAGTATCTCGTAAAAACTGCAATAAAAGTTCTGGATGGAATCGAAATGATTCCATCACATTTCTTTGTCCAAATATATCTTTTCGAGTTGCTGACAACTGTTTACAAATGTGTCGCACAGTGAGAACCAATCCAGATAATGGCACAATAAAAACAATCAAGAAGATCCTTTATTCATATATTTGGAAGAGTTCCATAGATAGAATTTCTCGGAATTCGCTAATGCAGGATACAGAAAATGGTGGTTTAAAAATGGTAAACTTAGAATATTTTATTAATTCCTTAAAATTAACATGGATTAGAAGAGCAATAAATGGACATGATTCATTATGGTATCATATCCTTAGATGTTACCTCCCAAACAAAAATATTTTATTTACTAACATAGGAGATGATTACCATAAACTGTATGGGAAAAAAATTACAAATATGTTCTGGAAACAGGTATTCAATATACTAGCATTATTCAAAAAGAAAGTGGAACTTAACGAAAACGATGTAAGTTCTGAACCACTGCGGTTCAACTCCCTAATTAAAATGGGTAACAAAACTGTTTATTACCAGAATTGGAATATGATAGGTATAACAAACGTACATGATATGTATGACCAGATGGCAACTTATTTAAATATGATGGATTTTGTGAATTTTATGGCTTTCATCCACCACTTTCTACATTTGAAGGGCTAAAGGCTGCAATATTACATACATGGCCATTTTTATCCACCAAACCACTTTCAGCTGACTTTCTATTTTGGCCAAAGTATATAAATACCATAATACAAAACAAACAGGGGTCAAAACATATAACACCTATATAAAGTCGTCTTTTTCTCCACCAAAAAAATATATCTAAATGGGAAAGAGAATTAAATTTTGAACAAGAATACAATTCGTGGAAAAGTATCAACAGTAATGTGTTCAGTATATCTAAGGATACCAAATTAAGATGGTTCCAATATAGAATAATCCAAAGAATTCTCCCTACAAACAAGTTTCTCTATAATATTAAAGTGATAAGCAGCCCAAATTGTAGCTTCTATAATGCGTCTATTGAAACGTATACGCATTTATTTTTTGATTGTGTACACGTCCAACATTTAATTAAACAAGTCGAGCAATGGATAAAAGAATCGGCAGACATTATAGTTAGCTTCTCTCGTACCAGTTTTCTTCTTGGCCACCCAAAGAACAATATTATAATTGATATTATTGCTCTTTTGACAAAGCAATTTATATATAGTTCAAAATTTGTGAAGAAATCACTAGATATTAAAATATTAAAAATGCATATACATTCTTATTATATATTAGAAAAAAAAATTATTCCAATAAAATGAAATATAATGAATTTATTAAAAGATGGAGTGTATACCATAAGTTGTTTGAATAAATATCTCTAGGTCATCCATCACTGACAGTATCTTAAGCATTTATTACCACATATACATGTATAAAAAAAAAATCAGTGTTTAGTACCGAGTGAGGTTCAATGACGTGTTGGCAAGAGATTTGTTGTTTTATTTCATAGTATATTAATTTTGATCTGTGTATGTATGTATAAAAAATATATATATACTGTGTGAAAATGTGACCAAAAATGAAAATAAAATATTTTAAAAAAAATAAGAAAAAAAGAAGATATTAATGGTCCACGAAATATGGAGAGAATCAATGTGTTGTTCTGTTTGGAGGATTGGACATTGAAATGGCTGTCCTGAAGACAGCATTACAATGCAGCAAACTCAGTATAGTCTAGTGAAGTACAATATAAAGTCCATTTTGTTTAACGACACCACTAGAGCACATTTGTTTATTAATTATCGGCTATTGGAGGTCAAACAGTTCGTAATTTTGACATAGTCTTAGAAAGGAACCCGCCACATTTTTCAATTACTAGCAAGGGATCTTTTATATGGACCATCCCATAGGCAGGACAGCACATACCACGGTATTTGATATACCAGTTGTGGTGCACTGGCTGGAGCGAGAAATAGCCCAATGGGCCTACTGACGAGGTTCGATCCTAAACCGATCGCGCATAAAGTATAATTCGTGTATGTGAGACTGGGGCTGCATAGGATCGTGTATATTCCTGGACATTCGGGGTATAATTCGTGTATGTGAGACTGGGGCTGCATAGGATCGTGTATATTCCTGGACATTTGGGGTATAATTCGTGTATGTGAGACTGGGGCTGCATAGGATCGTGTCTATTCCTGGACATTTGGGGTATAATTCGTGTATGTCAGACTGGGGCTGCATAGGATCGTGTCTATTCCTGGACATTCGGGGTATAATTCGTGTATGTGAGACTGGGGCTGCATAGGATCGTGTATATTCCTGGACATTCGGGGTATAATTCGTGTATGTGAGACAGGGGCTGCATAGGATCGTGTATATTCCTGGACATTCGGGGTATAATTCGTGTATGTGAGACAGGGGCTGCATAGGATCGTGTATATTCCTGGACATTCGGGGTATAATTCGTGTATGTGAGACTGGGGCTGCATAGGATCGTGTATATTCCTGGACATTCGGGGTATAATTCGTATATGTGAGACTGGGGCTGCATAGGATCGTGTATATTCCTGGACATTCGGGGTATAATTCGTGTATGTGAGACTGGGACTGCATAGGATCGTGTATATTCCTGGACATTCGGGGTATAATTCGTGTATGTGAGACAGGGGCTGCATAGGATCGTGTATATTCCTGGACATTCGGGGTATAATTCGTGTATGTGAGACTGGGACTGCATAGGATCGTGTATATTCCTGGACATTCGGGGTATAATTCGTGTATGTGAGACAGGGGCTGCATAGGATCGTGTATATTCCTGGACATTCGGGGTATAATTCGTGTATGTGAGACTGGGACTGCATAGGATCGTGTATATTCCTGGACATTCGGGGTATAATTCGTGTATGTGAGACAGGGGCTGCATAGGATCGTGTATATTCCTGGACATTCGGGGTATAATTCGTGTATGTGAGACGGGCTGCATAGGATCGTGTATATTCCTGGACATTCGTGGTATAATTTGTGTATGTGAGACGGGCTGCATAGGATCGTGTATATTCCTGGACATTCGGGCTATAATTCGTGTATGTGAGACTGGGGCTACATAGGATCGTGTATATTCCTGGACATTCGGGGTATAATTTGTGTATGTGAGACGGGCTGCATAGGATCGTGTATATTCCTGGACATTCGGGGTATAATTCGTGTATGTGAGACTGGGGCTGCATAGGATCGTGTATATTCCTGGACATTCGGGGTATAATTCGTGTATGTGAGACTGGGGCTACATAGGATCGTGTATATTCCTGGACATTCGGGGTATAATTCGTGTATGTGAGACGGGCTGCATAGGATCGTGTATATTCCTGGACATTCGGGGTATAATTCGTGTATGTGAGACTGGGGCTGCATAGGATCGTGTATATTCCTGGACATTCGGGGTATAATTCGTGTATGTGAGACTGGGGCTACATAGGACCGTGTATATTCCTGGACATTCGGGCTATAATTCGTGTATGTGAGACTGGGGCTGCATAGGATCGTGTATATTCATGGATATTCGGGGTGTATGTGAGACGGGCTGCATAGGATCGTGTATATTCCTGGACATTCGGGGTATAATTCGTGTATGTGAGACTGGGGCTGCATAGGATCGTGTATATTTCGGGACATTCGGGGTATAATTCGTGTATGTGAGACGAGCTGCATAGCATCGTGTATATTCCTGGACATTCGGGGTATAATTCGTGTATGTGAGACTGGGGCTGCATAGGATCGTGTATATTCCTGGACATTCGGGGTATAATTCGTGTATGTGAGTGTCACGGGGATCCTATAATACCCGTAACTGAATGAAATACGATTATCCAAATATCTCTCCTAACTGTATCTCTATTAGATCTCTTTGTAACGTGCAGTTATACCCGCGTGGCTCGTCTAGGTATGATCAGAGATAAGATCTTATATAAAGTATGTATAATATAGCACGTTTAGTTCACTACAAAGCACAAAAAACCCACAATACACTTTGGAATCTGTATTAACCTACGCTGACAAATGTACTGCCGCAGTAGTTAATTAACAACAACAAATAATAACAACCCAGAACTGATCACTTAATTAGTTAATCTCTAGGTGTCTAGTTTACACAATATTGTAATCACTTCACCGTGACACAACACCCACACGTGTGATAATTGAGAAACGCTTCCAGGGGAACTTAATTAATAAAGGAATTACAACTCTATTCCTAACTGGTTAATTTTTAATTAACCCTTACTACTCATTCAGTAACGTGTGATAATTTAGGAACGCTGCCAGGGGAGCTTAATTAATAAAGGAATTACAACTCTATTCCTAACTGGTTAATTTTTAATTAACCCTTAACTACTCATTCAGTAACCTTGTAATACCGACTTAATACTGGTACCTATCACAATAAAGACAATAGGATGACTGGTTAAGCTTTATATATATTAGACAGTGAGCCTACAGTTTACTGCGTCAGATTACCGGCAGCACCGTCTAAATAATATTGGTATAATACAGTATTAAAATATTTAAAGTCACATCAATCACATCAAGGTTATACACAGAGCAGAAATAAAATATTTACCAGTCCGGACGGACAACGATCACCCTGGAAGCCTTCCTATGTTTTCTCCCTGATATATCTAAAACCCTAGCTAGTTATCATAAAACCGAATATCGCCTGGGGGCACATCGCGGCGCCGAATACCTACAAGTGATATTTCCACAACGACCAAGACGGGAATTTTCCTTAGATGGCCAGACTTGCTGACACCTATTTCGCCAGCAATACCCCGAACGTACCGAACTAGCGGAGGTATTACGTAACTACTGGCCACATGGCCTCCGCACCTGGGCTGGTTGTGTATTAGGCACAGCTCGACCACGGTCGTGCTGAGGTATTACGTAACAAAGTGCCCACCTGGGCTTAAGTGCATATTGGAACTGCACACGGCCCTCTAAAACAATTAATATCGCCAAAGGCGAAAACAAAATTAAGAGCCTGTTCCGTCACACACCCCCACCTCAAAAAGGATATTTCCTCTACTCTAGGAATAGGGAAATATACTACATTTAAACAAAAAGTGCGTTAACCGACGCATCCGGGCATTTATAACACATGTAATAATAAGGTGACTACCAGTAATCACACTGAGTCTCTGAGTCCCTGGTATACAAATAAAATATATAAAAACAAAACAGAAATCAAGAATTGGATGTGCCCTTGATATGTTCAATGGTAATTGGGAATTCTTGCAGAAGAAGACTCCATCTCAAAACTCTCTGGTTGGTGGCTTTCATTCTGTGAATGAAGGTAAGCGGATTATGGTCCGTAAAGACAACCACTTGATGCACTGCCGATTTCACGTAGATCTGAAAATGCTTCAGAGCTTGTACCATGGCCAAAGCTTCCTTCTCTATAGTGGAATAGTTCACCTGGTGTTTGTCAAACTTTTTGGAGAAGAACTTACAGGATGGTCCAGTCCATTTTCGTCTTCCTGGAACAGCACAGCTCCAGCTCCCACGTCACTAGCATCCACAGCTAGCTTGAAAGGCATTCGGTAGTCTGACGCTGCCATCACGGGAGACGAGGAGAGCATCTGCTTGAGACGGTTGAATGACTTCTCGCATTCATCTGACCACTGGAACTTCGTTTCCTTCTTTTTCAGTGTCGCACGTTTTCCAGGTTTTCTTCGATAGGCATGCTGTCGAATCGGTGTAGCGTTGGGTTCCAAGCGCACATCCTGGCTTAAGGTGTTGGTAACCGTTGGAAGGTCCTGACAAATGGAAACATTGTCTTGTATCAATGTAGTCAGCTTTGCTCGCTGGGGGCTCAAGTCTGCTATAATCTGGCTGTTGGTTAATTTGATCTCTGCAGTCTTGACGTCATCACAGGAAATTGAGTAACTCTCAATTTGGACCGGTAACTCTGGAACTATCGGCAGTCTGTCAAAATAACCTTTTAGCAAATTGATGTGACAATACCTACTTTTCCTAACCCTATCAGGAGTGTTTATCACATACCCTGTCTCATTAACCCGTTTGTGCACAACATAGGGACCGAAATACCGGTTCTGTAATGAACCCCGTTTAATGGGAAGGTACAGCAGCACCTTTATCCCTTGGTTTAAATTCCCGACTCCTAGTCTTCCTATCAAACACTGATTTTATTTTGCTCTGAGCATGGCTCAGTTGCTTCCTAGCCTTCCTATCTCTAACTCTCCTATTCATTAATACTCCCTTGTCCATATCATAACCTGACCTCTGATCCTCCATCTCACCCTCTGTTAACAATGTAGTGCGAGCTGCCAACAAACTTGGATCAGCCCCCTGCTCTAGAACTAACTCTTGTCTATTACAAGGTAAGGCCCCTCTATCAAACACAACTGGCTCATTTACCCTCTGCGGGAGGTCAACAGGTTCCACCACATTTAGTTCCTCAGTTGACTTATCTACCATTTTACTGATAACCTCATCCACTCCAATTTCATGGCTCACACGCGTATCAGACAAATCACAATTTTCCTCTGGGTCTCGTGTTACCCTTCTGGCCATAGCCCTAGTCTTTACACACGCAGGATATCTAATATCATCAACCTCACTCTCTTCTATTGGTAAAGGGCTGTCTTTAATTAACAATTGGTCACATTTCGGCTGACAACACTGACTAGTCAAATCATTACCCAACAAAACTCCTATGTTTTCAACAGCCAAGTCCTTTACAACACTCATAATGACTGGTCCCGTCACAAACTTCGAACACAAGAAAACCTTATGTAACCGGACAACCATTTTTTCTCCAGTAACTGAGGTTAAGGCCAAACTACGTCCTGTATCTGAATTCTCTATACCAGCTAAACACTCCGACGTGATCAGCGACTGACTACACCCGGTATCTCGATAGATTAATATTGCCTTAGGACTCAATTCTTGTTTCACATCACAAACCATACCAGTGGACACATACGGGTTTACTCTCTCTGCCATAGGACTAACCATTAACTCTCTCGCTAACGGAGCTGACCTCACTAAACCGACCACTTGCGCATTATCGCGTTTCCTTTTAAAACAGTCCTCGACAAGATGGTTATCCTTTTTACAGTAACTGCAATGTGGACGAAAGGTTCGTGCATTGGCTGATAATGCAGGTTTATCCTTACTTTGCCCACCAGGTGCATTCCTTGCCTGACTAGCTGACCAACTAGAAGACTCTCCCCGATAGTTACTTTCCCGGGAAAAACCTGGCTGAAATTTCTTCTTATCACCCTGTTGTAAAGAGCTACCCGGTACTGCCTGAGCTTTGTGTATTAACACGTAATCATCTGCCACTGTGCCTGCCTCCTCTATCTTTTTGAAATCACGATCCTCTAAATGAATACCTAAGCTAACTGGTAATCCATTTTTAATGTCCTGTAAGATCAACAACTCCCGTAACTCGGTATATGACTCTGCCTGATGAGAAATCACCCATTTATCAAACATCCCTGCCTTCTTAGCCACAAACTCACTATAAGACTGACCCTGCGTTTTTCTCAACTCGCTATACCGTAAACGATAATCCTCAGGTCGTAATTCATAAGCCCTCAACACTGCAGCCTTAACTAGGTCGTACTGACTTGCTCGCTCATCACTCATTGAATTATAAGCTACATTAGCCTTCCCCTTAAACTTAGACACGGCTAACAATGTCCACTTAGACTGCGGCCAATTTAGCTGCTTAGCGGCCCGTTCAAAAAGTTGGAAGAACATATCTACCTCCTGGTCATCAAATACAGGCACTGATCTATAAGCCTCCGACATGTTAAAACCATGTCCTGCCTCACGTCTAACTTCTTCAGTATTCAACTTTAACTCATGTTCCACTTTTAATTTTGCTAACTGGAATTCTCTATCCCTATGTCTCTCTCTCTCTCTCTCTCTTCTCTACCCCTCTCTTCTCTTTCTCTCTCCCTCATCTATCTCTCTCTTCTCTTTCTCTATCCCTCTCTTCTCTTTCTCTCTCTCTCTCTTTCTATCTAATGCACGTTCTTCTCTTTCGTACTCAAGTTTTTTAAAAGTTAATTGTTGTTCCACACTTAACTCATTTATCTCTATCTCTGGAACAATCTCACTGTCTTCCATAACAGGCCTATCACCAAAAACTTCCTGTATAATAATTGTCTTTATATCACCTAAGGTTTTAGCTAATGTTAAATCAATTTCCCGCTCACTTGCGATTTCAACTAACTCGGCCTTACGTGCTCGCTTAATCTCCACTACACTGAGCGTATGCCTATCCAGCAAATTCTTATCCATGTTTAGATATGACGCACTTATATTAATTAATTTTCTAGTGAACAACGTTGCTACTTCTAGTTAATTTGTAAAAATAATTTATAAAGCCCCCATTTACAAACAATACTTTTTTAAATATGCATGTCCCGTTCCAGATCCGGGACGAGTGCCCCAATTTTCACTCCTGTCACGGGGATCCTATAATACCCGTAACTGAATGAAATACTATTATCCAAATATCTCTCCTAACTGTATCTCTATTAGATCTCTCTGTAACGTGCAGTTATACCCGCGTGGCTCGTCTAGGTATGATCAGAGATAAGATCTTATATAAAGTATGTATAATATAGCACGTTTAGTTCACTGGTAAACACAACAAAAACACAATACACTTTGGAATCTGTATTAACCTACGCTGACAAATGTACTGCCGCAGTAGTTAATTGACAACAACAAATAATAACAACCCAGAACTGATCACTTAATTAGTTAATCTCTAGGTGTCTAGTTTACACAATATTGTAATCACTTCACCGTGTCACAAAACCCACACGTGTGATAATTGAGAAACGCTTCCAGGGGAACTTAATTAATAAAGGAATTACAACTCTATTCCTAACTGGTTAATTTTTAATTAACCCTTACTACTCATTCAGTAACGTGTGATAATTAAGAAACGCTGCCAGGGGAACTTAATTAATAAAGGAATTACAACTCTATTCCTAACTGGTTAATTTTTAATTAACCCTTAACTACTCATTCAGTAACCTTGTAATACCGACTTAATACTGGTACCTATCACAATAAAGACAATAACCTACAGTTTACCTAGGTCCTCTAGGATGACTGGTTAAGCTTTATATATATTAGACAGTGAGCCTACAGTTTACTGCGTCAGATTACTGGCAGCACCGTCTAAATAATATTGGTATAATACAGTATTAAAATATTTAAAATCACATCAATCACATCAAGGTTATACACAGAGCAGAAATAAAATATTTACCAGTCCGGACGGACAACGATCCCCCTGGAAGCCTTCCTATGTTTTCTCCCTGATATCTCTAAAACCCTAGCTATTTATCATAAAACCGAATATCGCCTGGGGGCACATCGCGGCGCCGAATACCTACAAGTGATATTTCCACAGCGACCAAGACGGGACATTTTCCTTAGATGGCCAGACTTGATGACGCCTAGTTCGCCAGCAATACCCCGAACGTACCGAACTAGCGGAGATATTACGTAACTACTGGCCACATGGCCTACGCACCACGGCTGGGTGTGTATTAGGCACAGCTCGACCACGGTCGCGCGGAGGTATTACGTAACAAAGTGCCCACCTGGGCTTAAGTGCATATTGGAACTGCACACGGCCCTCTAAAACAATTAATATCGCCACAGGCGAAAACAAAATTAAGAGCCTGTTCCGTCACAGTGAGACTGGGGCTGCATAGGATCGTGTATATTCCTGGACATTCGGGGTATAATTCGTGTATGTGAGACTGGCGCTGCATAGGATCGTGTATATTCCTGGACATTCGGGGTATAATTCGTGTATGTGAGACTGGGGCTGCATAGGATCGTGTATATTCCTGGACATTCGGGGTATAATTCGTGTATGTGAGACTGGGGCTGCATAGGATCGTGTATATTCCTGGACATTCGGGGTATAATTCGTGTATGTGAGACTGGGGCTGCATAGGATCGTGTATATTCCTGGACATTCGGGGTATAATTCGTGTATGTGAGACCGGGGCTACATAGGATCGTGTATATTTCGGGACATTCGGGGTATAATTTGTGTATGTGAGACGGGCTGCATAGGATCGTGTATATCCTGGACATTCGGGGTATAATTCGTGTATGTGAGACTGGGGCTGCATAGAATCGTGTATATTCCTGGATATTCGGGGTATAATTCGTGTATGTGAGACTGGGGCTTAACCAAATGACAATGAGCTCGTTTAAAACGGTCGGCCTAGGATCGATCCCCGCCTGTAGGGCCATTAGCTATTTCTCGTTCTAGCCAGTGCACCACGAATGGTATATCAAGGGCATTGATATGTGCTATCATGTCTGTGGGATGGTACATACAAAAGATCCCTTGCCAGATATGGAAAAGACTATATATGTAAACAAATTTTATCAAATATGTTACATTTAATAACCAAACTACCAAATGTTTGAGATCCAACAACCGATGATTAATAAAACAATATGCTTTAGTGGTGTCGTTAAACAAAACAAACTTTAACGTTAAGTTTATATATAACTACTCAAAAGAATTTAAGGGTCAGACGATATTTTCGACATTATTTTCTGAATGTCAATTATATTAGCTAGACCATAATGTCACGCATGGTATTGTTCCATTTTGATGAAAGTGGGTCTAAGCAACCCATAAATGAATTAAAATCCACTGTCATTGACACTGTCGACTAGTTCTAATGGCGAAAACATGCTTACATTTGCACGTAAATTAGGGCGAAAGCGAAAGGTCTGCTAAGTGCCCATAACTTGCTTTTTCACAAAGCGCTTCATTTGCACGCTTTGCATGTGTATTCCGTGTTCCCAATGCTGAATTTCCGTATAATTGGAGCTTGCGTTTGTGTACGGTGCACACTCCAAATTCGAGAATGGTACGACGTCAACTGACTATCGAAGATCGAGGAAGGGCTATTGCTTGGCTTCAGGATGGCAATACGCAAAGAAATGTTGCTCTGAGACTTGGTGTCAGTCAGAGTGTCGTTGGCCGACTGTGGCAACGGTACCAAGCAACGAATTCTGTTCGAAATCGTCCACGTTCGGGAAGACCCCGAAGCACTACAAATAGAGAGGACCGCTACATCACCAATATGGCTCTACGTCAACGCACAACCACTGCACGCCGATTACGTGACAATCTGCGGACTGCGACTGGAACTCGAGTGTCTGATCAAACCATACGCAATCGTCTGAGAGCCAATAATCTACGCTGCCGTCGCCAGGCTGTTCGACCACCACCCCTACCACGTCACAGAACGGCCAGACGTCACTGGTGCACACTTCATCTGCGGTGGCAACGTGTTCAGTGGAGTCGAGTGATGTTCACTGATGAGTCCAGGTTTAGTCTCCAGCTCAACGACGGTCGGGTTCGTGTCTACAGACGTCCTGGGGAGCGCTTCGCTGACGTTAACGTTAGACAACATCACCGGTTCGGTGGTGGCAGCGTCATGGTGTGGGGCGGCATCTCTATCCACCACAGGACCCCCCTCTATGTGGTGGATGGCAATCTGAATGGAATCCGCTATCTGAATGAGATTATCCGGCCGTTGGTTCTCCCAGGCCTTCAGCAGGTAACGGACTTTCTCAGACAACAAGGTATCGCCAGGATGGATTGGCCAGCATATTCGCCTGACTTGGCCCCAATAGAGACGCCTGGGACGAATTAGGCAGGAGAGTTCGGGATAACCATGCCCCTCCGGCCAACCTTCATGATCTGGGTCAACTTCTTATGGTAGAGTGGCAGGCCATTCCCCAAGAGTTCTTCAGACGTCTGATCAACAGCATGAGGCACGATGTGTCGAGTGTATTCGCGCCAGGGGTGGATTCACACACTAGTAAACGAATGTTCTAATGTGTAAAATCCATGTTTGACAACCTTCAACTTTGACAGCATGTCATGTGACTTTCTTGTATACAGTGACGTTTATTTGTGTTTTTTTGTAAATATGGAACAATAAATAAAAAATTTGGTGTAGTTTACATCATCAATCTAATACACTCTGAAACTTATTTGGTTATAAATGTTTGACCCTTAAATTCTTTTGAGTAGTATATATATATATATAGTTGAGAAGAAAAATTAAATAAGTTTGATTACTGTGCAAATCTAAGACTGTCCCTTCAAAGAGGTTGCAGCCATTGTAGGATGTTTCTGACTAACAAAGCCATTTTGACGACAAAATCTATATACATTTTCTTCTTTTGAATACCAGTGTTTGTATATTCGATGCACGTACAGCCATTATGTGCTAGACTGCTAGTTAATGTTTGTAGCAGTCACGTTTCAATTTATTTCGCAATATATATATATTTTCTACGTATTAAATTATTGTTAGGTAAAATCCGGTTTGGGCGATTACCAACAGCATGACAAAAACCACCTTGTTTGTACAAACACTGATATTCTAAACAGAAAAATATATCTGATACGTAGTCAGGTGCGTGTGCAGGAATGTTTGTAAGGGGGTGGGTCTAGACTGTGGCGAGCGAAGGGGGTGGAGGGGGGGGGGGGGGGGGGGGGGGGGGGGGGGGGGGGTCGAGTCATTCTCCCCCGGAAAATATACTTCATTCATTTATTCATTCATTCATTCATACATTCATTTCAACCTAAATTCCAATTAAGGTTCAAGCACGCTGTCCTGGGTAAACATCTCAACTATCAGGGCCGTCTGTCCAGGACAGTGGGTTAGTGGTTAAAGGTTAGTGAGAGAGAAGTCGGTGTAGTTACATCTCATTGAGTCGGTAAAACTAGCTCTGGCTGCGAACCCAGTACCCACCAGCCTATGTACTTTTTGTTTAATTGCTTGAGCAGGGGTGGGGTTCGAAGCCGACCCCCCCCCCCCCCCTTCCCCATGCACACGCCCTGATAATCTTAGTGTTCAAACAGGATCTATTAATTTGTAAACATATTACAATGTAAGACACTCAGGATTAGACGATTCATTGCGCAATCTTCCCGTGAGTCAGTACCGTTAGATGTATATATAAAGTGGTGTTGGTGTCTGTGACCTGTCACGTAAGAGGTAACACCATCCTATAACACAAGTCGAAATCAAAATGAAGGCAGAGGCTTTACTCGTTCTTCTCACAGGTAAGTTTTCGACAATGTGCATAAGCGTACGAGACAGGGGCAAAATGAGCTGGCCTGGAACCGTTTGCCATGTTTTTACATCATTGTACTGTACCCACAATATTAGATGTATTCCATGTACAAAATGCGTAGTGATTCATTTGCAACTCTATAGTCAGGCCTCACGCGATGTCAAAATCATAGAGAGAAGTCACTTCTCTCTCAAACTTTAGAGAGGGCGAAGTTTTTAACAACAGGGAGACTTGAATTTTTAATAATAAAAAAGGGTATCTTAATACAGGTGCAACTTTTACAATCTGTATTTTTTTTTTTTTTTTTTTTTTTTTTGCTTACCGTCTGACTGCTAATTGATGGATATGTGCTCTATAGGTGTTTTTTAAAATCACCTTTCCACATGCCGGCTTCTTTAGAAATAATGAAATATAATTGAAAAGCACTAATTTAACCGTTTAGAATTCATTCTCTTACAAGTTTGTCTTCTCATTTCATTTAACACCTACTCCATGCAGGGTATTGTCCTAGTAGATTAATCTACCACGGTCAAGCTTAGATTACCCAGAAGCAATCAAATGCGTTCCACAGTCACAGTTTCTTAATTAATACACTGTGGAGTTGTCAGACTGAATGGGTACTAGAATTCGTGAAGGTGTGAACATTGCTTATCTGCTGCATCTTGTCACTGTTGTTTACAATAATAAAAAAAATGTTTAAAGAATTGACAGTGGCCGTTTAACACGGACACTTTAGCGACTTGGGGATCCAGTTTAAGTGGCCGTTGGGTGTGTAGGACAGGTCACCGCTATTTTATAATTTTGACATCTACTTTGTATGTCGAATTTATTCATTATGACAAAGTCTACGAAAAACTAGTTAATTACTACAACTATTAGTGCCAGACACGGGCGTTGTCTGAGCTAGACCGTCTATCTATGAGTTTGTCGCATAATTTTGTGGCGCCAGTGTCTCAGCAAAAAATGCTAGAATTCTTTGTAAATTTAGAACTGGAAATGTCAGACTTCCTATTGAAACCGGTAGATGGTTTAATACTGAGAGAGAAAACAGAATATGTCACTTGTGCAACACTGATGTTGGTGATGAGTTTCACTATATTTTTAAATGTACCTCTTTATCTACTGATCGAAATGTGTATATACCTAGTTACTATACCAATAGAGCAAGTGCAATTACCTTTTACCAGTTATTTTCTACAACTAAAAAATCACTTTTGTGTAAACTATGTAAATATTTGCAAATTGTCATTGATAGGGTCAGTCTTCCGGGTTAATATTACTTAAATAGTATGTCCATTACCACTACAGAAAACACTTTGTAACTTATTTTGTTTATATTTTCTCCATACTGCACTCGGTGCAGTTTATGAGAATAAAATTCTTGTCTTGTCTTGTCTTGTCTTGTCTTGTCTTCAAACTCTCACACTTCACACTTATTACCTATGAATAGGTGTTCCTCAAGTTCTTCACCTTTCATCCGTGATTCTGTACATTGCAAGTGATGGCTATTTTTAAAAAGGCGACACAGATTTCGCCTTACGGTGACTAGCACGGCGAAGTCAGGTTGGTCAGAGCGAAGTTTGGGCTCACTTCGCCCGGTCGCGTGAGCCATGATAGTATATAGCTGTTTGGCAGTAACGCTAATATGAATAAATAATGTTATCCAGATTCGGGCATTTTCGTTTAATTCGGGTAAAAATCAGTCTGTCCCCACTACAAAAGTAGGAACCCCTTAGCCTATGACAATCTATATGTATGTATGTATATATATATACATATATATATACGTATATATATTATATACATAGCAATGAAATATATAGATCTACGGAAACCATAAAAGTCATATCCGGTGAAAAGTCATATTTTCACTGTATTTTAGCTACAGTGAAAATATAGAAATCGTATTTACTTTTTTGTAAAAGTGCGTGATTAAATTATCTCCCTTTGTCTCGTTTCTTCGTATTTAAATTTGATTTGATTTCAACTTATTTTCGTGCTTATATCCAATTAAGGTTCAAGCACGCTGTCCTGGGCACACACCTCAGCTATCTGGGCTGCCTGTCCAGGACAGTGGGTTAGTTGTTAGTTTGTTAGTGGTTAGTGAGAGAGTAGAGGGTGTAGTGGCCTTACACCTACCCATTGAGCCCTTAAGAACTCGCTCTGGGTTGGAGCCGGTACCGGGCTGCGAACCCTGTACCTACCAGCCTGTAGTCCGATGGCTTAACCACTGCGCCACCGAGGCCGGTAAATTTGATGATTACCAATGCATCTGATCGTATTTGAAAAATAAAAAATGTAATTTAAACAACTGCTCCTATAAAAACGGAATACGAAGTGCAATTACGACAGAATATATAAAACGAACTGAATACGAAGCTGCATAATGATGACACAATGTAGTGTCATCGAGTGTAAGTGTAACAATTTAACGGCGTTCGACTCGTTTTGTTTTTGTGGGAGTTTTTAGAGGATCGCGTTGTCAGGTATGTTTGCACCGCAGTATTGTTAAATAAATGTTAATAAAGAGAATTTTTATTCAAATTTCTTTTTAAAAGTCTATGGTCAAGTAAATATTCTGGCAAAGTTCCATAGGAAGAAATATATCATGACGTTACGTGTTTTCGATAGGATAAGCGAAAGATATTACCCAAAAGCGAAAGATATTGTCAAAAATTAGGAAATCTGTATATAATAAATAGATCATTTCATGGTGTTTTTCCTAATACGATTTTTTGTCAACTCGTTGACATAAAAATCGTTTTTCGAATACGATTTCTTGTTTAGAATATCAGTATCTGTATATTCATTGTGTTTCTGGCCGTCTTAATATTTGTAAGAAGCCCAAAAAATATTTAAGGAAATAAAATGAAATTTAACCTAGTACAAATATTAGAACGGTCAAAAACACGTTTAATATACAGCCACTAATATTTTATGCAGAAAAATATATTTGATATGTAATTACAATCGTTAAAAAGTCTCTGTTAGTTGGTAACATCTTTAAAATTGCAGCAAACTCAGGAATGTCCCTTTAATTCCAGTCCGCCATTACTAGATATTCAAATGACGTAAGAATATGTGGCGCGGTGTATTTTTGAATGGAAATGACGTCAAACTCGAATGACGTCATTTTGGATGTCCTTACATCAAAATAAAGTTATGCCTAACGTTTTTTGTTTTCTGAACGCTGGACAGCTTTCAGTGTCAAATTGCCATTGAAATTTTTTTATTTGATGACTATGAATGCATACGTCAATCATATATATAGAGTGTCACCCAAGTACGTTTGCTTAAATGTCAATATACCTAGTGCCGAGACCTCGACTAATTTACATCTAATTTGCAAAGTTATCAAATTCTTAAAGTATGTGATCTGAAAAATATCACATACTTTGATTGCACTTAAAATGTAAGATATTATATTAGCATGAACCAATGATTTAAAAAAAATTCAAATAGGAAACTCATTGTTTGCATACATAATAGTATGGGTTTTAGAAGATGAATGCTTTTTGTTTTAATGAAAAAGAGTGAAAAATTAATTTTTAACGAATTTTTGTATACGGCCGGTTGATGGACCTTTAATTATTTTTTTTCATTTTCTGTCCAAAAACCTGTATAATGAATGTAACAGGGCAATCATCCAAATAACTGGTGATTATTTTGTTTTTTACATGTAATATGACCTCTAATCTGATTGAAAATGGAAAGAAATAATATAAAGCAGAATTAAAATGGTTTTAAGTATCGTTTTACAATGATATATGCAAGCAAAAAGTCACGTCTGCTATGGATATTACGGGAGTTTTGGCACAGTAACGTGTCCACAACTAGGGTCAGTAATGAGAATAGTCATGTTCATATTCACCCACCAATGTCTGAAAATAATTTTTTATTTTTTGTTTTCATGAAATACTTTTGCTGGTGATGTGGTGTCTTTTGTGGGACCTCTGAAGCCAGTAATAAATAGATAGACCAATCAAAATCTATCAAATATTTCCTTCAGAGACAGAGAGGGCGTCAGTCAGAGATCTCACAAAATACACCATCAGGAATCACCAAACAAAATACTTAACTGACTTGGTAGGACTATGATTTGGAATAATCTTTGTAAAGTTTGTTGGACGTGTCCGGGTGCCGATGGAGTAGAGCCGGAGTGGATGTATCATTGTCAACATGGACATGGAAAACATGCATTACAATATTCTGAATGGGTTGGGGAAGTTGACATGATGTTTGTACCTCGATTATAACGTCTCAATAAAAACATTTTTTAATTAGTATGAAAAGGGTGCGAAGTGGTATGAGGAGGAAGTTACAAAAAAAATGTTTCAACATTTGCAACAATTTCTACTCAATAATAGAGGTCTATATATACGAGGTATTGATTATATGATATATGTCCCCAAATTACTTGTAATAATCCATGTAGAATTGATTGCATTGTCAAGGAATACATGTTTAAAAGTTTGTAAACACTGATCGGAGATGGGCGCCGCCATCTTGGATTTCGATCAGAAATTTCCGTTGATTTCCGTGAGCGCTCGGAAATAGTCACATTGGGTTGTTAAACTTCCAAAATCAACAATTTTACGCCCATTTTCTGTATTTTTTCTGATTTACACTAATAAAGGTATGGATGGTTTTTTATATTACCAAACCATGATGTAGAACACCTCTCCTAACTACATTTTTACCTGAAGCAAACTTTTCACACTGAATTATTTTTAGGCAAATGCGTGCATAATTAAGTGAAAATAGAATATTCTAGCAGATTAATGTATTAACTTTTCTCATTGGCTATGTTTCCCGTGTCAGAACCTATCAGAAAAGAGCTTTCAGACGGAGTTTGTACCCATTAAATAAGAGAAATCTGGAGCCAGTTTTTGCGCAGACGCAATTCATGCCGTCACGAGTTATCGTTCCTGTTGGTTCATGCTAATTATATGATATATATATATATATATATATATATATATATATATATATATATTCTAAAAGCATTGTTGTTTTTAAACGAATTCAGGTCCATAGGAACGATATTTGGAGTAAGGTGTGTGTGTGTGGGGGGGGGGGGGGGCACAATCTATAGTTAGGAGTTCATAGGCTCTAGTTTCACAAATCATATTTTTTAACTTTATTTATATAGAAAGAAATTTTTTTTATTTAACGACGCACTCAACACATTTTATTTACGATTATATGGCGTCAGACATATGGTTAAGGACCACACATATTTTGAGAGGAAACCCGCTGTCGCCACTTCATGTGCTACTCTTTCCGATTAGCAGCAAGGGATCTTTTATTTGCACTTCCCACAGGCAGGATAGCACAAACCATGACCTTTGTTGAACCAGTTATGGATCACTGGTCGGTTTGTGCTATCCTGCCTGTGGGAAGCGCAAATAAAAGATCCCTTGCTGCCTGTCGTAAAAGAGTAGTCAGAATGACCATATGTTTGACGTCCAATAGCCGCTGATAAGATAAAAAAAAATCAATGTGCTCTAGTGGCGTCGTTAAATAAAACAAACTTCTTATATAGAGTAGAACAAGTAAAATGTACGTGTTCTTCGAGTGAACTACAGGTCGAATATCGCTTCGTGGGACGGGTCCCTGGACTGGATTGTAAAATGCTTTTAAGTCCTTAAGAAATGTGTGTTTCAAGGTTTGTAGGTAGGGTAGGTAGTTTGGTTTTCTATGCAGTGTCATATGCGTACGGGCTTGTAGGGGGGGGGGGGGGGTAGGCTGGCTTTTGCCTCAATTAAACAAAAATTCCCGAATTTCAATAACAACATTTACTCACATTAGCATCAGTGCCAAACAGCTATATAGGGTTGTAAACGAATCACTACGCATTTTGACATGGATTACAACTAATATTGTGGGTAGAATGATGGAAATACATTGTGAAAAGGTCTTAGCTTAGCACATTTTGCCCGAATATCTGTATAATTTTTGCCCGAATTTGAGGTTTTGCTCCAGCACTAGGGGGCAGTTGCCCCCCCCCCCCTCCCCCTCTTTCTCGTACGCTTATGGGTAGGGTTGGCAATCTAATTAAAATTAGCTCCACTATTACATGTGGATCTAACAGCAGCCCGTTGGAGCTCATGTCCAGTTGACCTTTCATTCGACCAATCAAAACCTTACTTGCAAAATCATGCCAGTGATTTGAAAAGAATTTGAAAACATTCGGGATTATGCCGAAGGTATACGAAATGATTCGGGTGAATTACGAAGTATGCCGGAAACTAATTTCAATATAAAATTTTATATAAAATTCGTTTCAAGACGAAAAAAAACAAAACCCTGTGATGGTATAGCCATAAAATCTGTTTATACTTGTATACAATCCAGAGTTTATTACTGCACTTTTCCCCCTGTTTTTTTAATGTTGAAATAGTCTCACCCGATATTTTTAGAATTGATGCTCCCGAATAACGCTATAAAAGGCGAAGTGTAATTGGTCGATATTTAAATTGTTATTTATAGATGAAATGTCACCTGGACACGGGGTTCCACGCAATGCTGTTATGTCTACTGGTGAGACCAGTAGAGCTAATTTTAATCAGATTGCAGGGTTGGGTGCCCAGAAACACAGATTTGGTTTAGGCCTAATAGGTGAAATCTTGTATTGCTTCATTTTAGTTCACTAAATTACGAAAATGTACGGTTTGTGGCCTACTCCACATGAATAAAGATACAAATATGGCATTGTCCACCCCCCTCCCCAACACACACACACACACACACACACGCACACACACCAAATTAAACACTATATAAATTAAACCTGAGATGTGTATGTTATTTTCTGGAGTAAAAAAAGGTGATATTCTCAGGGGGGCAATTGCTCCCCTACCCCTCCCCCTCCCCCTGAGGGTACGGCCCTTCACACACACACCACTACAGACTAAGCCCCAACTTGAGCTGGAGAATGTACGTTTTTTTGGCCTACTCCATACGCATAAAGATACAAAAATATGGCTTGGCCACACCCCACTAACCCCCCCCCCCCCCCCCCCCCCCCCCACACACACACCACTGCAAACTATGCCCTCCTAATGTTCAGCTTTGTAATGAAAGTTCTCCAACTCATCAGTGTTATCAGGGTTTTCCAAGCATTGAGAACTCCACAACATCCAACTGGAATACAGTTGATTCCGTCACCTTCGATCAGTAGCATAACTGCTGAAAATTATGCTTGAAACATGTATCAATATTGTGCACCACGACTGGTATATTAAAGGCCGTGGTATGTACTACCCTGTCTGTGGGATGGTGCATATAAAAGATCTCTTGCTGCTAATCGAAAAGAGTAGCCCATGAAGTGGAGACAGCGGGTTTCCTATCTCTGTATCTGTGTGGTCCTTAACCATATGTCTGACGTCATATAACCGTAAATAAAATGTGTTGAGTGCGTCGTTAAATAAAACATTTCTTTCTTTCTTTGTATCAATATTCGAACTTCTCCAAACTATAGAACGTTTAATACTACCATGGCTACCTACTGTGACAGGATTTGCATATATACATATAGTGATTTTAGAAATTAATCTTTGGTTTGTTCCATTTCCAGTTTTTCCCGCCACGATTCTAGGAGGCTGCGCAAATGTCACTTCCTGCAGCTCAGACTTTTCAACGGAAGGCAGAGTGGACTGCCAGTAAGTAACCCCTTCAACCACAAAATACACACACACACGCCCATAGTTAGATGGAGAGTTGTGTCCCTTGTCTTTGTGTCAAATAACAATGCCGTTCAGCATTCTACTCAAGTTCATATGTAGGCATTTTATATTTTAATTTCTAACGACTTAAAAAACCCCGAAATACAGTATTAACATTTAAAAATAAATAAAAATAAACCCTACAGCAGGAGCGTGAGCTATGGCAGTTTTGTTTTTGTGTATTGGAATAAAATGTTTAATTTCTCAAAGTTGCATAACGATCAAAATATTTATTAATTTTTCTTGTGAAATGTAAAAATTATAGACCTACCTTGAATTAAATGCCCAGAAAACTTACGTCCAAATAATTTTATTTCTGACATTTATAATTTATTTTATTGCAAAAATTAAGTGGCGGGTCCAAAAAATTCATTGGGGGAGGGGTCCCAGTGACATGAGAACTTTGGGGGATGTTTGGAGGGGGATTGTAAAAAAAATGCGAAGGTTAAAACTGCAAATGTTGCGAGGCTCTGCCGAGCGGCATTCATCCATTCGACAAAACCTATGTCTTAAGACAGTAAGTAACTAGTTATTTTATTTACCCTGCATAAAACGAAAAAATAATGAAATGAATCGTTTTATTTGACAACTTTACCGTTTACCAGAGTGGTATGGCCGCACGAGTTGAATGACTTGTCACTAACAATATCTAAACACCAAAACAAAATAGTTCTTAAATAACAACAGTTTTTAAAACTCAAATCAATCAGCTGGAAATAAAAGAACAAGTACCTTTGAACAGTACACCATTCCTTTGCTGATCACAACTAGTGTAAAAGTAATTCCGTCCCAAAAAGCTCTATTTTTGGCAAGTGATCGAAAGTATAGAACTTTATCTAGTTATCATATTGTGATTCACTGATTGCAGGATAAATGATTTTATTGGGCACTGTAGCAGAGTTCTTGAGGATGACTTTAATTTATTAACAGGAAACTTGCCGATTACATCAGCTGTCTGAAGACTTCGGGGTGCGATGAGGTCGCACAAAACATCACCAGTCTCAGCCAGACTCGCGTCAGAGAATGCGGCACAGAGATACAGCACACTGAGACTTCAGTGTCCTACCTCTTCTACAGAGGTAAGAATAAATATGGCTCATGTAACACACGCACACACACACACACGCACACACACACACACACGCACACAGACAAAGATCCCTTGCAGCTAATCGAAAATACTAGCCCAGGGCGTGACGGCAGCGAGTTTCCTCTCTAATTAGCTACGTGGTCCTTAACCATATTTCCAACACAATATAAGCATGCACGCGCACGCACACACACATCTACATCTGCGTCTAATGATAATTTAAAAAAAGTTAAAGTTTGTTTTGTTTAACGACACCACTAGAGCACATTGATTCATTAATCATCGGTTATTAAACATTTGGTAATGTATGACATACTAGTATATAGTGTAGTATAACGAGGAAACCCGCTACATGTTTGCATTAGCAGCAAGGGATATTTTATATGCACCATTCCACAGACAGAATAGCACATACACAGAGAGAGAGAGAGAGAGAGAGAGAGAGAGAGAGAGAGAGAGAGAGAGAGAGAGAGAGAGAGAGAGAGAGAGAGAGAGAGAGGGGGGGGGGGGGGGGGGGGGGGGGAGAGAGAGACACAGAGAGAGAGAGAGAGAGAGTGTGTGTGCGTGATCAAATGTTTATTTTAGGGATCTTCATAAACCACATGTAATATAAGAAACGAAACAAGGCAACTAATACAGTATGATGTTCATATTTCCGTATCCTTTCTGTAGGCTCTCTTAGTGATGCCTCGGTAAAAAGCCACCAAAGTTGTTCCGCCTTAAAGCAGTGCACCAGCGACAGTAGCAGTGCAGATTTGAGAGCCAAGCCTTGTACAACGTAAGGCGCACATTCCACTTTTTAAAAATTACTATTATTTTCTTTATCTCACTGCAACCTTTTCTTTCTCTCCTTTGTCTTCCCATCTCTTTTCTTCCTGATCTGGCAGCTCCTCCTATCTTTCAACGTCTTCAGCTGTCCACCTCTACATCCCAGTCCTTATCTTCCTAACCAGGGAAGGTGCTTGTCTCTTGTGGCTATCCGTGCCACACACTTGCCATTTCCCATCAGTGTTTATCATGTTCTAGATCCAATGTCTATTGTTGTGTGCGTTCATTATGTTCTAGATCTAATATTTTGATCGTTTATCATGTTCTAGATCCAATGTCTTATGTTATGAGCGTTAATCATGTTCTAGATCCAATGTCTTATGTTATGAGCGTTAATCATGTTCTAGATCCAATGTCTTATGTTATGAGCGTTAATCATGTTCTAGATCCAATGTCTTATGTTATGAGCGTTAATCATGTTCTAGATCCAATGTCTAATGTTATGAGTGTTAATCATGTTCTAGACCCAGTGTCTTATGTTATGAGTGTTAATCATGTTCTAGACCCAGTGTCTTATGTTATGAGCGTTAATCATGTTCTAGATCCAATGTCTTACGTTAGGAGTGTTAATCATGTTCTAGATCCAATGCCTAATCGTATGAGCGTGCATCACGTCTTAGATCTAATGTCTAACGATATGGAGGTTCATCATATTCCAGATCCCATGTCTAATGTTATGAGCTTTTATTACTTTTTATATTTAATATTTAATGTTACCAGTATGCGCTTTTATTATGTTCTACATCTAATGTCCAATGTTATGAGTTTTTATCATGTTCATGTGGGAGCCGGTACCGAGCTGCGAACCCTGTACCTACCAGCCTTATGTCCAATAAATCAATGTGCACTAGTGCCGGTGTCATTAAACAGGACACTCTTGAACTGTTTCAGCTACAAGCCTGTGACGTCTTGCTGGAAGAGAGCCCAGACGAACTGCAGCCTGACAAGTCAACTGGTGTTCGCGATGACCCAGGTGGAGGTCATCCTCGACATCCTGTGCAGTGATCCACTCGTTCAGTTCTTTGCCAACGCCTTTACAAGCAATGCACGTGAGTAAATCTTGTATTAACCAGAATTGGTGGTGTAAATATTGTATTAACCGGTTTCGATAGTGTAAATCTTGTATTAACCAGCCTCGATTGTGTAAATCTTGTATTAACCGGCTTTGGTGGTGTAAATCTTGTATTAACCAGAATTGGTGGTGTAAATATTGTATTAACCGGTTTCGATAGTGTAAATCTTGTATTAACCAGCCTCGATTGTGTAAATCTTGTATTAACCGGCTTTGGTGGTGTAAATCTTGTATTAACCGGCCTCGATGATGTAAATCTTGTATTAACCGGCCTCGATAGTGTAAATCTTGTATTAACCGGCCTCGATAGTGTAAATCTTGTATTAATCGGCCTCGATAGTGTAAATCTTGTATTAACCGGCTTCGGTGGTGTAAATATTGTATTAACTGGCCTCGGTGGTGTAAATCTTGTATTTATTGGTTATTATTGACATTCAACCATCACCAATTGTAATAGCTGGAGTATCGGTTATCACTGATATTTAACCTTCACCACTTGTAACAGCTGGAGTATAGGTCATTACAGATATTCAACCTTCACCACTTGTAACAGCTGGAGTGTCGGTTATTACCGATATTCAACCTTCACCACTTGTAACAACTGGAGTATCGGTTATTACTGATATTCAACGTTAACCACCTGTAACAGCTGAAGTATTGGTTGTTACTGACATTCAACCTTCACCACCTGTAACAGCTGAAGTATTGGTTATTACTGATATTCAACGTTAACCACCTGTAACAGCTGAAGTATTGGTTATTACTGATATTCAACCATTCACCACTTGTATCAGCTAAAGTACCGTTATTATCCTCCATTCCAGCTCAATCTAAAGCCTGCAGTAATCTCGGTGCATGTGTCTTTAAGAAGATTCCCTCCAAGGATGGGCAGTTTGACGTGAAGTTTCTACAAAACGCGCTGCGGTCGGACAAGCCAGCGTTGTGTCGGTGAGTTCTCTCTCTTCTCGCTTCTCACGAAGTGAAAGGAAAAGTACTGTTTTATGACACCCTGTATATATAATATTCTTCAAAGGAGTAATATCACTAAAGCACTAATCAAAATGATACCCAGGTGATTTTCCAGTCTTATATATTAGTTATGAAAATCCCTGAAATAAAAAACATAAAAATGCATCAGTATTATCATGACCTGTTACGGTATTCAAACAACCGGTACAAAAAATGACAATACATGACCTGTTATAGATAGAAATGTGAGATGTATTTACAAGTTTACTGCTAAACATATGTAATTTGAAATAGACTATAACACCCAGGTTGATATTGATTACACTTTACAGGTGAAATCACAAGTACTAAGTTTAGCAGAGGAGTGGTCTCAGGTGTAATCAATATCTATCTGGGTGTTATAGTCTGTTTCAAATTACATATGTTTAGCAGTAAACTTGTAAATACATGTCATATTTCTATCTATAACAGGTCATTTATTGTCATTTTTTGTACCGGTTGTTTGAATACCCTAACAGGTCATAATAATACTGACACATTTTTATGGTTTTTATTTAAGGGATTTTCATAACTAATATATAAGATTGGAAAATCACATGGGTATAATTTTGATTAGTACTTTAGCTCAAATTTCATGTGTGTGCGTGCGAGCGTGCGTGCATGCGTATGTCTGTATGTATGTCTGTATGTATGTATTTTTGTATGTATGTATGTATGTATTTATGTGTGTTTTCTATATGTAGCAAGGGATTTCTTAATGTAGCAAGGGATCTTCATTATGCACTTTCCCACAGACAGGAAAGCACATACCACGGTCTTTGACCAGTTGTGGTGCACTGGTTGGAATGAGAAAAAACCCAGTCAGTTGAACGGATCCACTAAGGTGGTTCGATCCTGCGATGCCAGCACCTCAAGCGAGCGCTCAACCGACTGAGCTAAATCCAGCCCCTGTCTATGTATCTATATCCACACACAAACACACGCGCGTGCGCATAAACGCACACACACACACACATACAAACACACACACACATACACACACACACACACACGCGCGCGCGCGTGCGCATAAACGCATACACACACATACATGATGAACGCATGTTTCCATTAACTATAATGTTCGAGTTTTTAAAAAACCCAATGTGTATTTGTTCTCAAAAGAAATTAAAATAAAAAACACCTAGAAATCCAACGTTTAATAATCTGTTTCAAATCCTTAAAATAAAAACGTTTTATATTTTCTCTTCAAAAAATGTAGGGGAACCTGAAATATTAATGTTAATATCAACTATTAGACCGAACATACGTTTTGACCACGGACATCCTAGTAAAGAACGTTCAGGTCTGTTTAGCAACACACCGAAACGCATCCCACGCAGTTGCCCCGTACACGTGCGTGGGGTGTCATTCTCGATTTTGGGGTCCATTAATCACTGTGGAACATTATTTCTGTCAATCCTTTTCATTCTGTTGATCATACAGTTGTTATTGTTTCGTTTTTCGTCATTTTTATTTTTTGAATTTGCGATTTACTGATAAAAAACCCCGTCAGCTTTCAAATTTCACTTCTGACCCCAGTCGTCCTTCAAGATCTTTGGTGGTCATAAAACCTACTGTAATACTGAACTACCGGTTGTAATGTTTGCCCAATTAATTCACTATTATCATATAACCATTCCCCACAGCTAATATACCTTTCAATTTTGGCAATTGTAAATTCTTATTAGAGTTCCCCTACTTTTTTGAAGGGTATTTCAACACGTTTTCAAAGTCTATTCATTGCTGGAATATTTTTCGATTCGTAGATAATAAAATAGTAGACCCTCATCGACATTGTCACCTATATAATAATTTCACATGATGCCAGTTTGGTCTGTATTAACAACAATATGATGTATGTATGTATGTATGTATGTATGCATTTATGTATGCATGTATTGATGTATGTATGTATTGATGTATGAACATCTGTGTATTATGTGTGTGTCAGGTGTGGCTACTGCAAACATATACATGTATATTAAATGATATAGATATAGATATGACATTAAATACATTGTATATATATTTGTGTAATTTTAGCCTGTACAATACAATGTTTTCGTGTCTTGAGACGGCCGGCGATGGGTGTGAGAGGAAACAGGACCTTGAGGCGGGCAAGCCAAAACTAGCCAAGATCTGTGGAGATCCTAATACAGCAGGTATGTGCACAATTCATTCAGCATATTCACAAGATAATTATCTCTCTGTGTCTGTCTGTCTCTCCCTCTAATTCTCCATCCCTCCATCCGTCCCTATCCTCTCCCTCCCTCCCCGTCTCCCCTCTCTGTCTCTCTATATACATAATTATCTCTCTGTGTCTGTCTCTCTCCCTCTCATTCTCTATCCCTCCTTATCCTCTCCCTCCCTCCCTCCCTGTCTCCCCTATCTGTCTCTCTAACTCTCTATATACATAATTATCTCTCTGTGTCTGTCTGTCTCTCCATCCCTCCGTCCGTCCCTATCCTCTCCCTACCTCCCTGTCTCTCTAACTCTATATATACATAATTATCTCTCTCTGTCTGTCTCTCCCTCTCATTCTCCACCCCTCCGTCCATCCCTATCCTCTCCCTCCCTCCCTCCCTGTCTCCCCTCTCTAACTCTATATATACATAATTATATCTCTGTGTCTGTCTGTCTCTCCCTCTCATTCTCCATCCGTCCCTATTCTCTCCCTCCCTCCCTGTCTCCCCTCTTAGTCTCTCTAACTCTATATACATACTTATCTCTCTGTGTCTGTCTCTCCCTTTCCATCCCTCCGTCCGTCCCTATCCTCTCCCTCCCTCCCCGTCTCCCCTCTCTAACTCTATATATACATAATTATATCTCTGTGTCTGTCTCTCCCTCTCATTCTCCATCCGTACCTATTCTCTCCCTCCCTCCCTGTCTTCCCTCTTAGTCTCTCTAACTCTATATACATACTTATCTCTCTGTGTCTGTCTCTCCCTCTCATTCTCCATCCGTCCCTATTCTCTCCCTCCCTCCCAGTCTCCCCTCTCTGTCTCTCTAACTCTCTATATACATAATTATCTCTGTGTGTCTGTCTGTCTGTCTCTCCCTCTCATTCTCCATCCCTCAGTCCGTCCCTATCCTCTCCCTCCCTCCCTGTCTCCCCTCTCTGTCTCTCTAACTCTATATATACATACTTATCTCTCGGTGTCTGTCTGTCTCTTCCTCTCCATCCCTCCGTCCGTCCCTATCCTCTCCCTCCCTCCCTGTCTCTCTAACTCTCTATATACATAATTATCTCTCTGTGTCTGTCTGTCTCTCCCTCTCATTCTCCATCCGTCCCTATTCTCTCCCTCCCTCCCTGTCTCCCCTCTGTCTCTCTAACTCTATATACATACTTATCTCTCTGTGTCTGTCTCGCCCTCTCATTCTCCACCCCTCCCTATCCTCTCCCTCCCTCCCCTCTCTGTCTCTCTAACTCTCTATATACATAATTATCTCTCTGTGTCTGTCTGTCTCTCCCTCTCATTCTCCATCCATCCCTATCCTCTCCCTCCCTGTCTCCCCTCTCTGTCTCTCTCTCTCTATACATAATTATCTCTCTCTGTCTTTTTTCTGGCTCTCTCTCTCTCTCTCTCTCTCTCTCTCTCTCTATCCCACTTTCTTTCTATCTCCCCCCCCCCCCCCCCCCTCTCTCTCTTCTCTCTTTCCGTCATCGTGATGGTCTGGGAACTGTCAGTGAATTAAAATACATACATACATCTGTCCATCCATTCATCCATATCCACCATCCATCCATCCAATCCAATCGTCCATCCAATCCATCCATTCATCTATCCCATCATTCATCAAATCCATCCAATCCATCAGATCACCCGTCCGTCCGTCCGTCCGTCCGTCCGTCCATCCATCCATGCACACTTGAACACACGCCCTGATGCACGAATAGTTGTTATTGTCATTAGTGGTGGTGTTGTTGTTGTTATGATTAGGCCTACTCTGTCTTTTTTCAGAATCATTGACCAGCAGGACCATGTTAATCCACTTCGTAGCTGCAATAGTCATCATCCTACACATGTAGGACAAACACAAATTGGACGGAATTCACCTATTTGATTTGTTTCTTGTGACATTAATTCTTGTTCAATACTTAATTTCTTTACATACGCATGAAAAAAACCCAAATCCTAACCACAACAGATTTCATATGTATAGTCGAGCACTGCTGTGTCGATATCGAGCTAATCAAATATCGACTCAAACATTATGTCAAATATGTAAAATATATATGTTCTAACAAAAGATACACGCATAATTCATCATCTGACATACATGAACTTTGGTTATTTCTATTTTAAACAAATCTCTGTATGGTGAGTTCTTTCTGCTATCGATACTTAAAGCTATTAGCGTAACAAAAACAACATCACACTATAATGATTTCAAAACAATCTTTTCTTGTACAGTTTCTTATAGCCAGACACGCGTTAGACTACATATTTATGAAGCGATTGTAAAATATAAGCCAAGAACAGTTAATGTATGTTTTGTCAAAATCGTTTTACATAACATTAAAATGTTTCTGAGGGAATTATTGTGGATTAGTACTGTGAAGTGACCAACAGTAATGATTAACGTTTAGGTAGGGGCTGGGGCTGAATCTAACGCGGTCGGCAGACAACTCGCCTGGCGTTCTTGAGTCTGATAGGGGGAGGTACCCCCTCAGTTGACCCATTTTTTAAATGTCATTATACATTATCTAGTTTTATCACTACGACTGGTATATCAAAGGCTGTGGTATGTGCTATCCTGTCTGTGGGATAGTGCATAACACAAGGAGCGGGACGTATCCCAGTGGTAAAGTGTCCGGTCTATGATCGGCCCCCGTCGGTGGGCCCATTGAGCTATTTCTCGTTCCAGCCAGTGCACCACAATTGACCGTGGTATGTGCTATCCTGTCTGTGGGATGATGCATATAAAAGATCCCTTGCTACTAATGAAAAATATATAGTGGGTTATATATCAAAATGACCAAATGTTTCACATCCAACAGCCGATAATGAACAAATCAATGTGCTTTAATGGTGTTAAACAAAACAAAGGTTAACTTTATCTAGGTATATATATATATATATATATATATATATATATATATATATATATATATATATATATATTAATAACATTCAATGTAATTTGCTTTCTTTTTTTGCTACATTTTGTCAAATGTATTTTTATTTTTTTTAGCTTCTTTGCATACCTAACATGAAGGACACCCAATAGCCAATTTTTAATTTTGTGCTGGGTTATCGTTAAACATTCATTCATTCATTTATTCGTTCATTCGTTCATTCACCTAACATGAATAAATCCATTGTTGGCCTTTTTTTCCCTGGACTACAATATCATGTGTTGAGTGTTGTGTTCTAGCCTCAGATGGGGTCTCCTCCTTTTGGTTATCACTTTGAACAATGGCATATTTTGTTAGACACATATCTTTAATTTAATAGCATACAGCGATAGGTAGAGGAATATAAAACATACAAATAAGTTCAAATATTGAATCATGTGGATTTAGCTTAGCCGCCATCTTGAAATCGAGATGGACGTTAAAATTGTGAAGGACAAAAAATGCCAACAATGGATTTATATTTCTATGGAATACAAATAATATTAAAAAATACAGTTATTCCAAATGTAGAAGAAAAAAAATTCAAACTCCAAAATCATGAGATAACAGTCCAGACTGTAAGGTTTATTGTCGTCGTATCATCTGTCATTGTGCTACGTAAGTTTTATTATCTCTACATAGGCTTTTAAAAGCCAACGCCTAACTTTCATATCATATTTTACACACACACACACACACACACGATAGTATTATTATTTCTTGTACAAACTTGTATATTTTAATTAGTTACTACTTCATTCTCACAATTCCGTAATGAATGCATTATGTATTTTTATATATATTTTGTATGTTTGTGTAATATACATATAGTAACAATAAATATATTTTATCTTTTCTTAATGTGTGAGTTTTTTTCTTTAAATTGGACATTTTTAAAAAAAAATTTCTTTTTTATGTTTCTTTATATAAGATATCACTAAATATATTATTTGTTTCTGTCTTTTCATCGAATAGCCGATGATTAATAAATCAGTATGCTCTAGTGGTGTCGTTACACAAAAACAAACTTTAACAAACTTGTTCTGTCTTTTTGTCTGCCTCTCTCTCTGTCTCTCTGTCTGTCTCTCTCTGTCTCTCTCTCTCTCTCTCTCTCTCTCTCTCTCTCTCTCTCTCTCTCTCTCTCTCTCTCTCTCTCTCTCTCTCCTCTCTCTGTGTCTCTCTCTCTCCCTGTGTCTGTCTATCTTATCAATATTTGTACATATAAGTATGAGACGGGGGGGGGGGGGGGGGGGGGGGGGCAATAGCCCCCTAGTACTGGAGCAAATCCTCATATTCGGGCAAAAACGATTGAGATATTCGGGCAAAATCAGCTAGCCTGAAATCTTTTCACCATGTATTTCCATCATTCTTACCCACAATATTAGTTGTAATCTGGGTAAAAATATAGTAATGCTGTTATGAATAAACGTTGTTATCCAGATTCGGGCATTTTCGTTTAATTCGGGCATTTTCGTTTAATTCGGGCAAAAATCAGCCTGCCCCCTACAAATATGGGAGCCTGTACGCCTATGACTATATAGTCATTTGACATTTGTTTTAATTATAATTGTTGATTTTATAACTGACTTTTGTACAGAGGTACATTAGTGATCATTGTAATAAGTTTTTTCCGACACCATATAACCGTAAATAAAATGTATTGAGTGCATCGTTAAATAAAACATCTCCTTCCTTCTAATATTGTAATATAAAATATAAATATTTTGGCATGTTTTATAATACGTATTCCGGGTAGCAATAAATAAACAAAACAACGGTTCATGGTAGTATGAAGAGTTCAAAAATAATTTTCTTTCTTTTTTTTAGTTAAAGCTATTATTGTATGTCAGTAAGAGCTAATCGTAGGCCCGCTGATTCGCCGCAAAACGCGATTGATCCTTATGAAATTGTATTGGGTAAATCCCGTTTTCTTTTTTTTTTCTTTTTTTAAATCAAAACGCGATATACGCCAATTAAAAAAAAAAATCACTTTTACTCTTCGTATGTATATATACAGTGGAACCTCGTTAGTCCGGACTCCAATAGTCGTTTTTTTTTTGCAAAACGAAATGACCACTCAGTAAAGTTATTCATTAATCCAGATATTCAGCTTCCGGAACCGGACGGTCAAAATTCTGAACCAAATGTAAAAAGTAAAGGCAATTTGCTTCGTTTAACCGATTGAACATAAAAGTAACCCGCCAATTAAGGCAATTAACGCTCATGGAATCGACAGAGATAAAATGGCTGCACGGGGTTTCACACTGCAGTTTATTTAACTATTCACCTGTGTTTATTTAGTGTTAGTCGGATAGAGCACAAGTGTTCACAAGTGTTTGTTGTTTTTTAAAATATAATTTATTTGATCTATGACCAGACTGGCTGCTTTATTTTATGAAAAAAAGAAGAATATTTTATTTTTAAAAGTGGGTAACTCTTGATCATACCCTACGGTACTCCATGACCTCGTTTTGTAACTACCCTCCTAACTTACATGTATGATTTATTACTGAATATTGTTCATAATTGTTTTGGTGTCCAACTCAAGAGTATTGCCAGTCACCCAAAATTAAGACAAAGGAAACGTCTTTATATGTTATTGCTATCAAAACACTGGCTTGCGACTCTTTCATAAGTGGAACATTGCTTATTCAGTTTCACGCCGGTTTTGAGGAAGTTGTATTTCTGTGCTAGGGACGGAGGGATGTATCATGTATTATATCAGTAGATATAGCAGAAATGAATTATAATTTCGCTATTAAATATGTTTAAAATATAATCTGTAAACGTAGAAACTTTAAACTAATAATGAATTTATATAACTGAGAAACAATATACGGTATGCATTCCTCAACAACGTACCCACTTCGTGGAAATGAACGTGGCCTAGATTTACAACATTAACTGGTACGACAAAACACGACTAATAAAATTTAAAACTTGTCGCTAGTAATCAAACATTTAGTATCAACAATGCAACATGTCTTAAACAGTATTTCATTTTATTTAATCGCATTTTCTAACTTTGACACAACCACCTGGCAGTACACTACTGAATAGTAGACTGGCCTCACGGACATGCAAATAGCGCTTATTCACACCACGAGGCGGATCAACAGAACAAAATTGGTTGAAGAAATGTTTGGTCCTAAAAATCAAATGTGTCGTTTTTATTTTGTTTGTGAATCAAGGGAGGTTACTCGTCACATACATTTCAGTAATCCGGAAATTCGTTAATCCGGACGTTTTTTTTAATAACCATACTGTCCGGACTAACGAGGTTCCACTGTATATATACAGAAAAATATAACTACTTGGAGGCCATAAACGTCTCAAGGATTTTTTTTCTTTTTGCAATGTATTCATTATGTTGATCTTCTTATACACACTATGCATGCTCAGATATTCTCATTCGTAGTATGCATAGTTGATATTCTTATTCGTATTATACAAACTCATATCTTCTTATACATAATATCGTGTTATACATATTATGTATATACTCATATCGTGTTATACATATTATGTATATACTCATATCGTGTTATACATATTATGTATATACTCATATCGTGTTATACATATTATGTATATACTCATATCGTGTTATACATATTATATATACTCATATCGTGTTATACATATTATGTATATACTCATATCGTGTTATACATATTATGTATATACTCATATCGTGTTATACATATGTGTATATACTCATATCGTGTTATACATATTATGTATATACTCATATCGTGTTATACATATTATGTATATACTCATATCGTGTTATACATATTATGTATATACTCATATCGTGTTATACATATTATGTATACTCATATCGTGTTATACATATTATGTATATACTCATATCGTGTTATACATATTATGTATAAACTCATATCGTGTTATACATATTATATATATACTCATATCGTGTTATACATATTATGTATATACTCATATCGTGTTATACATATTATGTATATACTCATATCGTGTTATACATATTATGTATACTCATATCGTGTTATACATATTATGTATATACTCATATCGTGTTATACATATTATGTATATACTCATATCGTGTTATACATATTATGTATATACTCATATCGTGTTATACATATTATGTATATACTCATATCGTGTTATACATATTATATATACTCATATCGTGTTATACATATTATGTATATACTCATATCGTGTTATACATATTATATATACTCATATCGTGTTATACATATTATGTATACTCATATCGTGTTATACATATTATGTATATACTCACATCGTGTTATACATATTATGTATATACTCATATCGTGTTATACATATTATGTATACTCATATCGTGTTATACATATTATGTATACTCATATCGTGTTATACATATTATGTATACTCATATCGTGTTATACATATTATGTATATACTCATATCGTGTTATACATATTATGTATACTCATATCGTGTTATACATATTATGTATACTCATATCGTGTTATACATATTATGTATATACTCATATCGTGTTATACATATTATGTATATACTCATATCGTGTTATACATATTATGTATATACTCATATCGTGTTATACATATGTGCATATACTCATATCGTGTTATACATATTATGTATATACTCATATCGTGTTATACATATTATGTATATACTCATATCGTGTTATACATATTATGTATATACTCATATCGTGTTATACATATTATGTATATACTCATATCGTGTTATACATATTATGTATATACTCATATCGTGTTATACATATTATGTATATACTCAGATCGTGTTATACATATTATGTATATACTCAGATCGTGTTATACATATTATGTATATACCCATATCGTGTTATACATATTATGTATATACTCAGATCGTGTTATACATATTATGTATATACTCATATCGTGTTATACATATTATGTATACTCATATCGTGTTATACATATTATGTATACTCATATCGTGTTATACATATTATGTATATACTCATATCGTGTTATACATATTGCAATATACTCTTATACATAGTTGCTAGTATTTTTCTCAAACTAGAGATGACGTTTGTTGTTCACTCTTAGGTATTAACCCAACTGAGCTAAGCGTGGACACACATCACTTCCAAACGAGACATTTATTGTCCATTTATTTCCTTGCAATCGGATCTTTGATAATGATGTACCAGAAATTCATTCATATAAGTATTGAGTAAAATACATTTCATGGGCGGATCCAAGGGGGGGGACCAGGGGGAAGCGTCCCCCCCAAAAATTGTTCAAGTGCCCTCAAAATGTCCAAGTGCCCTTTTTGTTTGTAGAATTTTTTTTTTTTTAAGTAAACAATAATTATATTGTAGATAAATGAAATCAAGATTTTCGTGTACATGCGCAAGTTTGCAGATATGTGTCTGTGTTATTGAGTCTCAATGGGGCCCCATTGAGGTTCTAACGCGAGTGACGCCAATTTACTTCATTATTGCTAGTATATTATGACGTAGAACTGTAGGAATTCATATTAATTGTAAATATCAAAACTTGTAGTAAGGTGCCCTTTTGACGAGTCAATGTGCCCTTCTTTTTTGGTCCCCCCCCCCTAAAAATATTTCCTGGATCCGCCCATGCATTTAAACACATTAATTATTAACTAAGAAAATTCAATGCATTCTTGTTTTGCACGGTAATGTACAATGTATCTAATGTATTTACTAAAAATATATCAACAAGATCCCGATCATAGGATATTTACAGAAATAAGATTAATAGCCTTTTTTTCTGCATTTATGGCAGATCTGTTACCCATTTACATTGATTTTTGTTTTTTTAACGCGATTTCACTTCTGATTCAACATTTCGACAAAATGTTCTGTACCTAAGGCCTACATATAGGACTCAGTCTGTTTAGATATATCCACCTTGTCATAAGCGCTCGCTATTAATTTTGTTTTAAATAATTATATTACAATTTAATTTTAATTTTTTTTTCCAGCTACGTGTAAATGTACACGACATTGTACACCCAAATGAGGTTGCCACAGCTACCATTGATATCCGCATCACAAGGAATGAGTAAAATGTTCAGGTAAATAGTTTGTGCACAAGCGTAAAATATATTTAATATGCTTTTTTATGTAAACTTAATAGTATACTTCTTTATATTTATGCTTTAATTATGACATTGTCTGTATATATTTACATGTGTTGTTTTTGGTATAGCTTCCAGATATGCGGTTGGGGTTAAAACAAAACAGAACTAAAATATATGGAACTTGTAGGATTTAGTTAATAAAACATTAAAAAGACTCAAAATTAACCCACTGGTTTTTCTAGTTCCTCGATATGTGGAACGAAACTTCACAATATTCTGTTCAGCGGATGACCTACCACGCGTTACGTCCCAGCAGTCACTATGTCAAACAGTGCTCTACAAAGCAAGTTCAAATTTACTCTTCCCTGGCCAGTAAAGTATAATATTTTAGTCGCCAGCCACTTATATTTAGTAGCCAGCTAATATATACTTGTCATTAAATTGTTTCATCTGCCATTTTCGGCACATTACTAATGCTGTAGTTGTTATTAGGACCGCATTAGAATGAACTTGTAAAGGGGTCATTCCTAGTTAATAAATAGTAATTACAAGTTACTGTTTGTGTTCGGTTCCACTAAAACAGTGAAGGACTAGCTATTAACTATCATTATCAAATTCCGTAGCCAATAATTTTATTAAACAAAATTAAGCGAATTACCATTTTAATGGCACTACTAAGATATGCATTTAAATTGCAGTACTCATTAAAAGTTAAATAAAAGCATTGTGATATTAATTACCAGGCTTCAACGTGTTACTAGTAATTACCAATCGGCTACCTTACTTTTGGTTTAAATATTTATTTTCGTCACATACTGCCTTGAAAATCTGTAAATTCTGTTTTGTAAATAGTTATCTTTAAAGCCATCTAAAGTCGAGTCATGAACATATAAACATGTTTTCATCCTCCACTGGTGAACATGACTTCCGAAGTGATTATATATAAAACAACATTCATGACTGGAATATATATAAGTCGACATTTAAAATAATTAACGTTTGAGTTTGAAACAGACAAGTAAAGACACACAGTGACTCAACAATCTCATTTTAATACATAAATAAAACTTGGCTCTAACTGGGACAGGACCGACTTGGTCCAAAACGGAACTGAAGTATTATCTCCCTTAACGTGACCGTTATTCATAGTCTGATGAAGTTGTCTCAAACTTTTATTTTTCCAACAAACTACCGATAGAAAACACGTTTTATGGAAGATAAATTGCTACTGGTCCACTGTGTTTTCCAATGTCCAGTTTTGTTTACAGATTAAAGTAAAATTATGGACAGTCGCCAACTGGTGAATGTGATTTTATTTTTTAAACGCCAGGGAATGTTTTTAGTCGCCATGGCGAGTATTTTACTCGCATTGTACTTGTAGAGCACTGTCAAACTACATGTATGTACAATCGGCAACTAATCGAGTGACTCTCAAGGTGAGGCGATAGAAATGTATGCATCAACAACTTACACAGTAGGCTATTGCTAGAAGTATGATATTTGTTTATGGTATTTTAGTTCCAAAATACACATGAATACATTGCAATGCAGTATGGCCATACCTAACACACAATATCTTTATATGGGGAGGACAAAAAATTAATTATTATAGGGTTTTGTAAAAAAAAAAAAAAAAAAAAAAAAAAAAAAAACAGTAAAAAGGCTGTCGTGGTTTTGCTATCATTGTAAGCTGTTTGTGACTAATAAAAGCCTTTAACGACGACAGTTACATATACATTTAGTTTCTCGTTCAGAATGTAAGTGTCTGTATTTTCAATGTGATTTTGTCCACCTAATGTTAGTAAGTAGCCCAATAATTGCATATATACGTCCACAAAGAAATATTATAGTCTGTTTGCCAGGACACTAAACCTTGCACTTCGTACTCACAATTGTTCTTTCTGGTTTTTTCCATCTTTGGAAGGTACTGCTGGAGGATCAGAGGGGTGCAAAGTTTACACCCTTGAGCATTTGTGGAAATAATCATGTTTGTTTGTTTGTGACGGCTGTTCAAAACGCTGAAAACAAGTCTTGATCACATATGAAGTAAACTCGTTGATGTTTTGGGTGTGCTCGACTTGGGGATCCTTCATTTTGTGAACTTGTCAGCGAAATGAAGTTTTCTACTATGTATGCGGCCATTGGAACTGATTGAACGCAACGCTTCTCGTTTAAGTCTACACCAGATTCTTTTTTAGCGTGACCTCCACGTCACTGATTATGTTGACTTGTTTTTTCGTGACTCGTATGACGGCCATTCTGCAGAACGCCACGGTTGTTCGCGTTTAGTCTCTATTGTGAGCCTGTTAGCAGCACTTAGATTGGCCGCCCCACTCTAAGAAGAAATAGGAAGCGGGGTCGGGTACTCTTTTCTAGACTTTATTGCTTTATAGTGGCCATCTCGTATCCTCCGGGCCCGGCACCAGGGACGACTGGGGGGACTCTCTCTCGTTCAGATGGGGGGCTTTCGTTTGAACTGTATTTTCAGCCGCACTAACCTTCAACGTCTATCGACTGTCAATCTTTTTTCTCCTTTTTGCAACCCATCTCGTCCCTATAGCTGTACCCAAACGGCCTTAACGAGGCCACTCACGTGATATATCGATCGGACTTTAACTTTTAGATTGCGTTCAAAAAAACGATATTACTCTCTTTTTGTTAATTATTATTAAATAGTCCGATCCTCTCTTCTCTCTATTTGGACCAAAGTGCTCCAAATTATAATAAATATTATTCCGAGCGTCAATTTTTTATTTTTGGATTGTAAGTTTCGTAGTGTTTTGTTTTCTTTACTAATTGCTATTTTCAAAATTCGACATTTTTCACTCTAACCCCCCCCACCCCCCCCCCATGTAACAACCGAAAGTCAGGTCACCGTTTATTTGGTAGGTACTCGGGATAACGTGCTTCGTAACCCCGTGGGTATCAAACAAGTTATCATCATCATCAAAACGCTTATTGTGGGCACAGCCTCTGATTAAAATCGGTTATTGTTGCCATAGTAAGAGGGAAAGTTGAAATGTGATGGACAGAAATTTACAATACATTTAGTCTAATAATGAAATTTAATTCAGCCAAACCAATGTGCACTAGTTTAAAATTTGGACACAAATTTACATGGTTCACCAAAATATAATTGCAGACAATTAATGTACTAGTATATATTTTAGAAAAGTGGTCTGAAATTTTGTCTGTCAGTAAGAACCAAAATTTAGCACGAAAGCCAAGTTGCCTGTGCACGCAAAATTGCAAGTTGATTATAAAATTACATATAATTTAATTTTAGGTTATAACTAATCCTGTCCATGCCTTGATCTTTATATAGATATTAAAATAAACACTGGCTTCCATAATTATATGTCAAACAAGTTGCTTTATCATGCCGATTATTTATAAGTAAATTATTTCAAAACGGTTTATGGCCAATATGTAGATGCCATTTTGATGTGACGCTGATAACGTTCGAGGACTACACATGTACTATAAACAGGGGCTGCATGTGTTGGCGGTGATTCGTGATGATACATTTTTAAGAAAGTAGGCTAATGTGCTTCCTTTTTCATATATATATATATATATATATATATATCCATTATTAAAGGAACTGATCACAGTTCTGTGGTACACGTATATTTCCTGTTACTACACTTAACTCCTGTTGTGTGTTAGCATTTTATTATCATTAAAAAATAACAATAACCTTAATAACAAAAATACAATCTACAAAATAGTCGAAAATGATTGTTTTAAAATATCAATTTTTAAGTTCCAGATGCCAGGAAAAAGCGTTTTAGATTTTAAGAGATTTGAAATTTGCCGGAGGAGCATGCTCCTGGACCCCCATACAAAGCTCAGGCGCTCGTGCCCTAAGGCAACTTCGTGTCCAAAAGGTCCCGGCAAATACCTAATCGACCCCCCCCCCCCCCCCCCCCCCCCCCCCCCCCACACACACATACACTACAAATGCTGGCTACGGGCCTGGCTGGGTTATGTAAGAATAAAGTTGTGTGCACAGAATCCGTTACGCAAAAAAAAAAACATTTGTTTTCTATTAGTAAACATCACTTAAATACTGAGAAGGTCGTTAAAAGGCATATAGTAATGGTACCAATCTATGCCAGTATTCACAGACATTCCAAAAGCGGATGAGTAGGGGCTTGCAATTTTCTTTGTTTTGGCCTCAAAAATTCAATTTATTTGTAAATGCCAATAACCAAATTTAAATCGAGTAGAACAAGTCAAATTGAATGAACTTTCGTTAGTAGTTATAGTTATTTAAATATTATTGTAATTATCACATAAATTTAGTGAAATTATGTAGAGAATTAATTAATTTACAACAAAATACGTTACTTTCTACATCTGTGTTTGTTATATATATTGTTTTTGTTTCATAACAACCACACATCAGTGAGGCTGCAGGAGAAACAATTGATCACTAGATTAGTTTTGGTATGTATATAAACGTGCCTAAAAGACACCCCAAGTCATCCAGAAACCGATTTCGCCAAGACAATGTCGCTGTTTATAAAATAAAATGTAATTGTTATTGCTATAAATGTTAGAACCAAACATGTATACCCCTTTAAATACGTGTTTAAGTAGCTTTTGATACTACATTTATTTAGAAACGAGTTATAACTGTAAAGAGAGAAGTTCCAGCAGACACACGTATGTAAGTGTTTTAAGGTACGGTAATAAACAAAATACGTTACATAACCACGTTTTGAAAAGCAGTGTGCAGATGTCTGAAAATTATATTATGTGATGTAAATATACAATGGAATTATTGTGAATATTGTCGCTTTGCATTGTGCTAATATAAATCGGTGTCTTTTCGATTGCTATAAATATGCAAGAGTTGAAAGTATAAACCTGAAATGTAAACCCCAAAACAACAACAAAAAACCCGAAAAAGGAAACGCAAACAACTTTTGAATAATAATGTTATATATTCAACTTGTTTCAAATATCCTAATGTAAACAAAGCAGAAGTGATTCAAATATAATATTCTTGCTAAATATATTAGGAAAACTGAACCTGTTATCAACATTACCAAACAATGGACATTTTATTAAAAGTAACGTATTTTGCGTTTTAAAAATGCCCTCTTCATTAAAATAACCATATTTGGGGGAGGGGGGGGGGGGGGGGGAGTATATACTTAGTATCTCACAATGTTTGATAAAGGACCTTCAATCCACAACTAAATGAACATAATTTGGAATAATTTCTGAAAAGTACGATTTCCAAAATTTCTCTCGTCAAAAGTTCACAATGTCGGTGTTTTTGCCCAGATATTTCATTGCTATGTATATAATAAAACCTGATATTGTCTTCAGTCACGGTCAGTAATTGATAATTATGTCCAGAATCACTTTCTGTAACGGCCATCTGTGACTGAGAGTCTGGCTGCCCAACATGAACACACCTTTAATTAAATAATATAGGGTGCGATTTAATCCAGACATCAACAGATATATTAAAATAATACTTTATATTCTGTATTCCGGTTTTGTTTTTATCGTATCAGACTGATCATTAATTACTACCTGTATTATTCAAGGTAGAAGGTATCTAGGCGACTAGTAAGGTGCTCAACGATGTCTGTGTTATTTCAAGGTGTCTGCATTATGCAATATCTGTCTTTTGGGAGGACAACAAAATCAGTCTCTTCTAATACCTAGTATTACTACGGATTACTGCAGTGTGTGTTAAAATTGTAATGGTAGGTACTGGGGGGGGGGGGGGGGAGGACGTGGCCCAGTGATAAAGCGTTCTCTTGATACGCAGTCAGTCTAGGATCGATCCCCATCGGTGGGCCCATTGGGCTATTTCTCATTCTAGCCAGTGCACCACGGACTGATGTATCAAAGCATGTGGTATGTGTTATCGTGTCTATGGGATGGTGCATATAAAAGATCCCTTGCTACCAATTGAAAAATGTGGCGGGTTTCTTCTCTAAGACTATATGTCAAACTTACCATGTTTGACATCCAATAGCCGATTATAAATAAATCAATGTGCTCTAGTAGTGTCATTAAACAAAACAAACATTAATTCATAGGTACTGTCAACTGTGTGATTGGTTTTGGTAATCATCAGCAAGGAGGTATCTGGACCCCCTCGGGATCAGTATCTGCTTTTTATCTTTGTGGTAAAAATCTTGTAAGCTACATTGAAAACAATAGGACTTTACACCAGTGGGGTAGGATATGCTCAACTTTGTGAACACCTGATATCATCACTGTTTGATAGTGATTCATGAGTGCATGTCATCATAGATATAAATATTCAATTGAGTTCTGTCCCGAGCATGTTATGTATTGTGAATGGCAGTCCTCCTACAGATGGCAGGGCGAGTCCTACAGACGGCAGGGTGACAGTCCTACAAACGACAGGGTGGCAGTCCTACAGATGGTGGGGTGGCAGTCCTACAAACTGGGGTGGCAATCCTCCTACAGATGGCGGTCATCATACAGGAAGGCAATCCTCATACAGATGGCAGGGTAGCAGTCCTATATATACAAGGCACCAGATGGCAATTCATGGAAGCAATCGCAGCCTTTTGACTTTACCTTGTGTAGATATGGTTTTCATTATGGAAACGTTTTTTCATTCCATTTTTAGATTTTGTCATTCCGTTTTCAGAGATTAAAGTGCATTATGAAAACAAAAATAAGGCAATTTTAATACTGGGTGTCAGGTACTGAGATCAGCCATGGAGTTGGGGTGGCACAACGGACTAAAACAGTGGCCCCCATTCAGAAGGAAGGAAATGTTTTAGTTAATGACGCACTCAACACATTTTATTTACAGTTATATGGCGTCGGACATATGGTTAAGGATCACACAGATATTGAGGGAGGAAACCTGCTGTCGCCACTTCATGGGCTACTCTTTCCGATTAGCAGCAAGGGATCTTTTATACGCACCATCCCATAGACATGAAATTGACAGCACAACAAGCAAACACTTTACCACTGGGCTATGTCTTGGCCCCCATTCAGAATGAATGCAGTGCATCAGCCAAAACTATCAAATATCTTTTGGACGTAATATGAATTTTTTTTGGACAAACAACAAAACCCCCAGAAATTAACACATAATTGTACAGACAATAAAAAATCTGGAATTCCAGAAAACTTTCATCTCTGAGATTTCTAAAACAATACAATGTCATGTCCCCTACCAGGGCCCACAAATGTTTGTATCTCCTAAGTTCAAGGGCCATAATGAGTAAACCGCCATGAAAGTCAAACTTGATCTTTAGCAGGACACAATAAAACAATCTGTAAAATTGTAGCTTAGTATATTGAGTCATTGTGAAAAAAAGGTCTGGACAATTTTATGATGGACAAACGCATAGACAGACAGAAGTTTAGAGATGAAACCTAGAATCCCCTCAGATGACAATCGGCTATTGTAGGGCCTCAGTGGTGTCGTGGTTAAGCCATCAGACATAAGGCTGGTAGGTACTGGGTTCGCAGCCCAGTACTGGCTCACACCCAGTGCGAGCTTCGACTCAATGGGTAGGTGTAAGACCACTACACCCTCTTCTTTCTCACTAACCACCAACAACTTACCCACTGTCCTGGACAGACAGCCTAGATAGCGGAGGTGTGTGCCCATGACAGCATGCTTAAACCTTAATTGGATATAAGCATGAAAATAAGTTGAAATGAAAAATGGTTAAAACAGTGTTGAATTAAGTGTCGTTGATCAAGAATTCCTTTCCATTCAACCCTAACTCCTCTGAACACTCGTGGCTTGGTTAACCCACAATTGTGCAAAAACAACAACACAACACAAAAGAGCTGTATAAAATGTTATTCATGCAATATGGTAATACATACATATGGTTCAACAATCAGAATTTTTCATTACAGATTAGTTTATTTATAATACATTAAGTGATTTTCAGTTACTTCATTCTTGTTTATAGCCCGGCGGGTAGTTGATGATATATCCTGGAGGACATGTCGGGACAGGGCAGCACTTACCCGCTGGAGGACTTGCTAGGTGGCACTGGCTAGGAAGCTGCCATTGCAGACATCTGCAAAAGGAAATATAATTTCATAAATAGGGGTAATATAATTTCATAAATATGAGATAATATAAATTCATTAATATGAGATAATATAAATTCATTAATATGAGATAATATAATTTCATAAATTTAGATTAATGTGATGTCATAAATATGGGATGATATAATTTCATATTAAGTAATGGATAATAAGCACACTTATACAATTTATTATCAAGTCAATAACATGCACATATTTTTTTTACCAGTAGTTAACAAAATGAGAGAGAGAGAGAGAGAGAGAGAGAGAGAGAGAGAGAGAGAGAGAGAGAGAGAGAGAGAGAGAGAGAGAGAGAGAGAGAGAGACAGACAGACAGACAGACAGAGGAAGAGATGGAGACATAGACAGACATACAGACAGACAAGAGAGGGAAAGCATTAATAGTATGGAGAGTTAAGGTAGAGAACTAGACAGAAAGATAGAGTTCATATTATGGAGAGTTAAGGAAGAGAGACATATAGAGACACACAGACGAGAGAGAGAGAGAGAGAGAGAGAGAGAGAGAGAGAGAGAGAGAGAGAGAGAGAATATTATGGAGAGTTAAAAGAGAGAGAGAGCGAGAGAGACACAGAGAGAGAGAGAGAGAGAGAGAGAGAGAGAGAGAGAGAGAGAGAGAGACACACAGAGAGAGAGAGAGAGAGAGAGATAGAGGCTATAGAGTTTATAAGTTCTTTATATGGTGCATTATCAAGGTTACGTTTCTCTATATATGTTTAGTTTGTGATAATTTAATACACACTTTGTTTTACACTGGTAGAAGCCTCTCTGAGCATCCTCACACCGGCACCTGTAGTCACAGCCATCTTCCCAGATTTGGCCTTGGGTGTAGAAGTGGTTCTTGTAAAAGCACCCATCTGCAACAGTTAAAAACATTTGTGTTTATAGAGTTCTTCATATAATCACTGCACCTAGCTGGAATCCTTGTTTAAAGTTTGTTTTATTATATACAAAGCAATGAAATATATAGATCTACAGAAACCCTAAAAGTGATATCTTGTGAAAAGTCATATTTTCACTATATTTTAGTCACCCAACTTTTTGTCACCTTCCTACGCCACTGATTATTATGATTTTAAGCTCATACTAGGTCTCATAATAATTTTTACATACAATTACGGGTTGAATAAAACAAATTTCTAAACAAATGACCATCAAACTACATGTACACAGTTTTAAATCTCTGTTGTGATACAGGGATGAAGCCAAGTGCTAGAACAGCGAAGATAAAGAAAATGCACATGCAGTTCTCCTAGCACTGTGGTAATGGGACTTGGGTACTAGCAGGACAGATACTTGTAGAAATTATAATTACTATAGTAGCAGGGCAGTGACTGGCAAGGCTTTAGCTTTATGTGAGTTACTGTAAGGGAAGTCTGTTTTGTTTAACGACACCTCTAGAGCACATTGATTTATTATTCATCGGCTATTTTGGGTAATTTTTACTTGTAGTCTTAGAGAGGAAATCCGCTACATTATTCCATTAGTAGCAAGGAATCTTTTATATGCACCATCCCACTGACAGGATAGCGCATACCATGGTCTTTCATATACCAGTCATGCATGGTGCACTGGCTGGAACGAGAAATAGCCCAATGGTCCCACTGACTGGAATCGATCATAGACCGACAGCGCATCAAGCGAGCGTTTTACCACTGGGCCTAATCATCCTGCTGTAAGGGATTAAAACAACGGCCAGTGTCTCATTGTTATAGGTTTTCAGTACAGATTCATTCACTTAACAGGGCTTCTAGAATGTTTATAGGTTTTCAGTACAGATTCATTCACTTAACAGGGCTTCTAGAATGTTTATAGGTTTTCAGTACAGATTCATTCACTTAACAGGGCTTCTAGAATGTTTATAGGTTTTCAGTACAGATTCATTCACTTAACAGGGCTTCTAGAATGTTTATAGGTTTTTCAGTACAGATTCATTCACTTAACAGGGCTTCTAGAATGTTTATAGTTTTCAGTACAGATTCATTCACTTAACAGGGCTTCTAGAATGTTTATAGGTTTTCAGTACAGATTCATTCACTTAACAGGGCTTCTAGAATGTTTATAGGTTTTCAGTACAGATTCATTCACTTAACAGGGCTTCTAGAATGTTTATAGGTTTTCAGTTTCATTCACTTAACAGGGCTTCTAGAATGTTTATAGGTTTTCAGTACAGATTCATTCACTTAACAGGGCTTCTAGAATGTTTATAGGTTTTCAGTACAGATTCATTCACTTAACAGGGCTTCTAGAATGTTTATAGGTTTTCAGTACAGATTCATTCACTAACAGGGCTTCTAGAATGTTTATAGGTTTTCAGTACAGATTCATTCACTTAACAGGGCTTCTAGAATGTTTATAGGTTTTCAGTACAGATTCATTCACTTAACAGGGCTTCTAGAATGTTTATAGGTTTTCAGTACAGATTCATTCACTTAACAGGGCTTCTAGAATGTTTATAGGTTTTCAGTACAGATTCATTCACTTAACAGGGCTTCTAGAATGTTTATAGGTTTTCAGTACAGATTCATTCACTTAACAGGGCTTCTAGAATGTTTATAAAATAATACAAGTTTACTAAGTAATAGTAATAATTAGATATGTCACCTAAAGAGGGAGATAGAGGTTAAAAACACTAGTTAATAGTAATAATTAGATATGTCACCTAAAGAGGGAGATAGAGCTTAAAAACACTAGTTAATAGTAATAATTTGATATGTCACCTAAAGAGGGAGATAGAGGTTAAAAACACTAGTTAATAGTAATAATTAGATATGTCACCTAAAGAGGGAGATAGAGCTTAAAAATACTAGTTAATAGTAATGATTAGATATGTCACCTAAAGAGGGAGATAGAGGTTAAAAACACTAGTTAATAGTAATAATTTGATATGTCACCTAAAGAGGGAGATAGAGGTTAAAAACACTAGTTAATAGTAATAATTAGATATGTCACCTAAAGAGGGAGATAGAGGTTAAAAACACTAGTTAATAGTAATAATTAGATATGTCACCTAAAGAGGGAGATAGAGGTTAAAAACACTAGTTAATAGTAATAATTAGATATGTCACCTAAAGAGGGAGATAGAGGTTAAAAACACTAGTTACTAGTAATAATTAGATATGTCACCTAAAGAGGGAGATAGAGGTTAAAAACACTAGTTAATAGTAATAATTAGATATGTCACCTAAAGAGGGAGATAGAGGTTAAAAACACTAGTTACTAGTAATAATTAGATATGTCACCTAAAGAGGGAGGTAGAGGTTAAAAACACTAGTTAATAGTAATAATTAGATATGTCACCTAAAGAGGGAGATAGAGGTTAAAAACAATAGTTAATAGTAATAATTAGATATGTCACCTAAAGAGGGAGATAGAGGTTAAAAACACTAGTTAATAGTAATAATTAGATATGTCACCTAAAGAGGGAGATAGAGCTTAAAAATACTAGTTAATAGTAATGATTAGATATGTCACCTAAAGAGGGAGATAGAGCTTAAAAACACTTAATAGTCTGGGGTTTGGGGTGAGGCAGGATATTCATATTTACAAAATAAACTTAACTGCAACATTTGACAATGTTTTTTCACTAGCCATCGGGCATGGCAATAGTAGTTATTTACTAGCTTGATATTGAATACCACTAGCCATGGGAGTGGGGCTACCATAATCTAGAAAAGCTGACTTACCATGAGACTGATCGCATTTCGCTACAGAACAACAAGAACCAGGTTTCTTCACAAGATGGCAATGTGGTGGTACATTGATGTGTGGACAGCTGAAATGATGTAGATGGTAAATAAATCATTTGGTACATATGAGAGGCAGAGTGAGTTTGGATTGAGTATTCATTCTCCATGTCCAACTTATAATTTTAAAAACATGAAACATGTATACACGGATACAAACTAACGCTCGCCCCCTTCCCCAAGTTAGTCTACCGGGCCAGTAATTATGTGCAGATGTGACACATTTTAAATATCAGGCTCTTTCATCATGATACCAAAGGTTTGGTTTGTTTAATGACACCACTATAGAGCACATTGATTTATTAATCATCGGCTATTGGATGTCAAACATTTGGTAATTTTGGACATATAGTCTTAGAGAGAAAACCCGTGAAATTTTTCCATTAGTAGCAAGGGACCTTTTATATGCACCATCCCACAGACAGGATAGCACATACCACAGCCTTTGATATAACAGTCGTCGTGCACTGGGTACAACAAGAAGTAGCCAATGGTCTCACTGATGGGGATCGATCCTAAACCGACCGCAGATCAAGCAAACACTTTACCACTGCACTATGTCCCGCCCTCCATGATACCAAGACACCATAACACACTACATAGTTAATGTAAGCCCATTGTACATAGTTAATGTAAGCCCAGTGTACATAGTTAATGTAAGCCCAGTGTACATAGTTAATGTAAGCCCAGTGTAAAGTTGACAAACCCCATCTAAACTTTGGCAATGCGAAGTTACATCTAAAGTCTGCACTGCATTGTTAACAACTACGGTACAATAAATTATTCCCCTACCTTTAATTACGGATAAATTTCCATCACCTTTTGTCCAGACACAAATCTTGAAAAAAAAAACCCATTATAATGACACAGATTCCACATACTAGATGCTATGTCGCCTATATCAGCTTTGCTGAGATTGCATAGGGCAAAAAGCATGTAATTTTGCACCGTCTGCCATTTTGCCTTTTTATGGAATACTCTCCAAGAGGGGTGAAAGGATATGATTTAATCTCACAACATCATAACCCGGTATGCTATAAAAGTAAGAGTGATGACATCATATTAATTATGTCACATACATGTACTTTGGAGGCTTCCACCCCTCTTGAAGAGTATTCCATAAAAAAAGTATAATGGCAGACAGCGAAAAACTGTATTGTTTTTGTCCTAGGAGATCTTAGTGAAGTCAAGATAAGCAACATGTTTATCATCTAGTATGTGGAATTTGTATCAGGTTTTTTTCTTCACAATTTCCGTATGGACAAAATGTGGGTAACATTTATCAGTAATTAAAAGTATGAGAAAAATTTATCGTAGCTGTTAACAATGTGGTTGAGACTTTAGTACTGGTAGCTGTAGTTTGTAATATTCTACACCGCTTGATAACTCGTGGGTGTCCGTGGTTTTAAAGGGACATACCCTAGTTTTTAAATACCAAGGCATACTGTTTACTATTGGAGCCGTTTCTGATAACTGAAATCATACTTTACTTAGATTTTATTGTTTAGATTATCCATTTCCGTACATTCAAAGTGTTTTGGTCATTCTGATGTTTTTAATATCACAAAATGTATTTCTCATATTTTTAAAAACGCACGTTCATCTGAGAAGTAACAGTTATGGAGTTGGTTTTTAGTCTATTTTTAGGCGGTATTTCACCATGTCAAATTCACAGACTCATATTTCACTCAATTGTAACTTTATCGAAATGTGTTACAGGTTTGTAGATTAACTAAACTTGGTGTTAATTTCCACGGGTTGAAAGTAGGGTCTGTCCCTTTAACTAAACTTAGTGTTAATTTCCACGTGTTGAAACTAGGGTCTGTCCCTTTAACTAAACTTAGTGTTAATTTCCACGGGTTGAAAGTAGGGTCTGTCCCTTTAACTAAACTTAGTGTTAATTTCCACGGGTTGAAACTAGGGTCTGTCCCTTTAACTAAACTTGGTGTTAATTTCCACGTGTTGAAACTAGGGTCTGTCCCTTTAAATGGTTGGAAGCTGATTGCTTACAGCTCGTTGCACTGGTAGAAGTTGGTCTGCTCGTCAACACACGTACAGTTGTAGTCACAGCCGTCCTGCCAGTTGTCTCCGGTGCTGTACGACTTGCCCTTGTACAGACACTTCAATGCTATCAAACACAACATTTATAATTAAAGCCGCATGTTCTAAGATTAATTCAACAATAAATACATATACTAATGGAAAGAAATAAGGAAACGCATGACTTTTAGATCACATTTAATTCATTACTAGCATAACTAGCTTCGGTGGTGTCGTGGTTAAGCCATCGGACATAAGGCTGGTATATTTTCGGTTACTAATCAACTCATTTACTCCAGACTACATTTTCAAGTATATACAGTTTAAATTATTAGTTTCAATATAGTATATACAAATAGTGGTTTGAATTCTGATAAATATACAAAATGTATATATATATATATATATATATATATATATATATATATATATATATATATATATATATATATATATATAATTATATTATGAATTAAACTTTATGAACAGTTTTATGAAGTGACAAAATACAGCTACGGTCTTAGAAAGAATGATGTCATGTATCTTGCATGACATAATATTGCAAAAGATTTGCGAATTAATGATGCACTCTTTGCATCATGTCGTCTTTTGAGTGATTTTTTATTTTTTAAATTGGATTAGGTAAAAACAACTCGGTCACTTGAGCAAACTATCTGGGTAAAAAACCCAAACAGTGCCATATAATAATACGACCCATCAAGTTTGTTTGTTTGTTTTATGACACCACTAGAGCACATTGATTTATTAATCATCGACTATTGGATGTCAAACATTTGTTAATTTTGACATTTAGTCTTAGAAAGGAAATCAGCTACATTTGTCCATTAGTAGCAAAGGGCCTTTTATATCCATCATCCCACTGACAGGATAGCACATACCACGGCCTTTTATATCCATCATCCCACTGACAGGATAGCACATACCACAGCATTTTATATACCAGTAGTTGTGCACTGGCTGGAACAAGAAATAGCTCAATGGGCCCAGTGATGGGGATCGATCCTAGATCGACCTCGTATGAAGTGAGCGCTTTACCACTGGGCTATGTCCCGCCCCTACGACCCACCAAAGACGGCCGCATATAAAACTGATTGGCAACCATGTTACATGTTATAATTAGTAAAAGAAAATGTGAAGGCATGTTACATGTTATAATTAGTAAAACTGATTGGCATGTTCTATATGTTATAATTAGTAAACTGATTGGCATGTTACATGTTATAATTAGTAAACTGATTGGCATGTTCCATATGTTATAATCAGTAAACTGATTGGCATGTTACATGTTATAATTAGTAAACTGATTGGCATGTTACATGTTATAATTAGTAAACTGATTGGCATGTTACATGTTATAATTAGTAAACTGATTGGCATGTTACATGTTATAATTAGTAAACTGATTGGCATGTTACATGTTATAATTAGTAAAACTGATTGGCATGTTACATGTTATAATTACTAAACTGATTGGCATGTTACATGTTATAATTAGTAAACTGATTGACATGTTACATGTTATAATTAGTAAAACTGATTGGCATGTTCCATATGTTATAATTAGTAAAACTGATTGGCATGTTCCATATGTTATAGTTAGTAAACTGATTGGCATGTTCCATATGTTATAATTAGTAAAACTGATTGGCATGTTCCATATGTTATAATTAGTAAACTGATTGGCATGTTACATGTTATAATTAGTAAAACTGATTGGCATGTTACATGTTATAATTAGTAAACTGATTGGCATGTTACATGTTATAATTAGTAAACTGATTGGCATGTTACATGTTATAATTAGTAAAACTGATTGGCATGTTCCATATGTTATAATTAGTAAACTGATTGGCATGTTACATGTTATAATTAGTAAACTGATTGGCATGTTACATGTTATAATTAGTAAACTGAAACTGATTGGATTGGCATGTTACATGTTATAATTAGTAAATGAATGTTACATGTTATAATTAGTAAACTGATTGGCATGTTACATGTTATAATTAGTAAACTGATTGGCATGTTACATGTTATAATTAGTAAACTGATTGGCATGTTACATGTTATAATGTTATGTTATAATTAGTAAACTGATTGGCATGTTACATGTTATAATTAGTAAACTGATTGGCATGTTACATGTTATAATTAGTAAACTGATTGGCATGTTACATGTTATAATTAGTAAACTGATTGGCATGTTCCATGTTACATGTTATAATTAGTAAAACTGATTGGCATGTTACATGTTATAATTAGTAAACTGATTGGCATGTTACATGTTATAATTAGTAAACTGATTGGCATGTTACATGTTATAATTAGTAAACTGATTGGCATGTTACATGTTATAATTAGTAAAACTGATTGGCATGTTACATGGCATTAGTAAAACTGATTGGCATGTTACATGTTATAATTAGTAAACTGATTGGCATGTTACATGTTATAATTAGTAAACTGATTGCATGCATGTTATAATTAGTTATGATTGGCATTATGTTATAATTAGTAAACTGATTGGCATGTTACATGTTATAATTAGTAAAACTGATTGGCATGTTACATGTTATAATTAGTAAACTGATTGGCATGTTACATGTTATAATTAGTAAAACTGATTGGCATGTTACATGTTATAATTAGTAAAACTGATTGGCATGTTACATGTTATAATTAGTAAACTGATTGGGTTACATGTTATAATTAGTAAAACTGATTGGCATGTTACATGTTATAATTAGTAAACTGATTGGCATGTTACATGTTATAATTAGTAAACTGATTGGCATGTTACATGTTATAATTAGTAAAACTGATTGGCATGTTACATGTTATAATTAGTAAAACTGATTGGACTGTTACATGTTATAATTAGTAAAACTGATTGGCATGTTACATGTTATAATTAGTAAACTGATTGGCATGTTACATGTTATAATTAGTAAAACTGATTGGCATGTTACATGTTATAATTAGTAAACTGATTGGCATGTTACATGTTATAATTAGTAAAACTGATTGGCATGTTACATGTTATAATTAGTAAACTGATTGGCATGTTACATGTTATAATTAGTAAACTGATTGGCATGTTACATGTTATAATTAGTAAACTGATTGGCATGTTACATGTTATAATTAGTAAAACTGATTGGCATGTTCCATATGTTATAATTAGTAAAACTGATTGGCATGTTCCATATGTTATAATTAGTAAACTGATTGGCATGTTCCATATGTTATAATTAGTAAAACTGATTGGCATGTTCCATATGTTATAATTAGTAAACTGATTGGCATGTTACATGTTATAATTAGTAAACTGATTGGCATGTTCCATGTTATAATTAGTAAAACTGATTGGCATGTTACATGTTATAATTAGTAAACTGATTGGCATGTTACATGTTATAATTAGTAAAACTGATTGGCATGTTACATGTTATAATTAGTAAACTGATTGGCATGTTACATGTTATATTTAGTAAAACTGATTGGCATGTTACATGTTATAATTAGTAAACTGATTGGCATGTTACATGTTATAATTAGTAAACTGATTGGCATGTTACATGTTATAATTAGTAAACTGATTGGCATGTTACATGTTATAATTAGTAAAACTGATTGGCATGTTACATGTTATAATTAGTAAAACTGATTGGCATGTTACATGTTATAATTAGTAAACTGATTGGCATGTTACATGTTATAATTAGTAAACTGATTGGCATGTTACATGTTATAATTAGTAAACTGATTGGCATGTTACATGTTATAATTAGTAAACTGATTGGCATGTTACATGTTATAATTAGTAAAACTGATTGGCATGTTACATGTTATAATTAGTAAACTGATTGGACTGTTACATGTTATAATTAGTAAAACTGATTGGCATGTTACATGTTATAATTAGTAAACTGATTGGACTGTTACATGTTATAATTAGTAAACTGATTGGCATGTTACATGTTATAATTAGTAAAATTATTGGCATGTTACATGTTATAATTAGTAAAAGAAAATGTGAAGGCTGATCAGTTATTTATCACATTAATAAAACATGAAACTAAAACTAGTCATGTATGGAATGGAAGAATATAATCTCAGCAGATATACTCACACTGTGAATTTGTGTTATTGGCCATACCTGCAAAAATAAACTTTTAATACACATCTGTTTAATCTTATTATAATAGACATCACTATACACCTCTTTGACTCTAGCAATACACATTTCCTTTTTGTTACAATTAATCATAAATAAAAATACCAGATCTACATTTCTTAATGTACTATATAGTATCTGTTTTATGGTGCTTTAATTAATGGTGTTACTAGGATATGCAATCCAGACAGGGATATTTCATGATATTGATTGATAAAAAGAACATAAATAATGTGAAATACATGTACCACCAACACAAACACCAAATATAAGTTCAGTTGATAATCAAAATGTTTGAAAATAAAATGCTCCCTGATTTCTTAGGAATTCTGTCCATATACAGTGCATGTTAGTGTATTTGGAATACTGTTATTGCCATTTGTCTCCCTAGAGAATCGTAAAGCTGCCTCTGATGTGTGTAGAACTTACAGTGTCCTCCATGACCTGATATCACCATCACGTCTCCCTCTCCTGGCAATCCTGACAATCAAAGAGAAACAATTTACAACCATTGATAACAACGCAGACCCTAGTTTCAACTGTATGTTAAATAGTTAATCTATAAACCCGTGACACATTTCTAAAATGCATGCATTTTTAAAAACGTCAATAATGCATTTCGTGGTAATACAAACACCAGGGCTCAGATTTTCAAAGCTATCTTAACGCTACGATATCGAAAAACTGTCATAGGCTATGGCAAGCAACGTTGTGATGTCACAGCTTATGACGGTTTGATAATATCATAGCACCAAGATGGCTTCAGAAGTCTGTAGCCAGGATGTTCAGACGCACTTTGGATGTATTGAAATGGATATATTCTAAACAATAAAATCTAAGTAATGTGTGTGCACTTCTAATAGTAAAACATATGTCATAGTGTTTAAAGATTAGGGTCTGTCATTTTAAGATGAAAACAACTATTAGCTGTGCTTATGATGGGTACCACCAGTGAGGTACATGTACGATTATAAGACTCCATCATATGTGGTTATTTGTGATAGAAAAAGAACACTCGAGGTGGTGGAAATTTTGACCTGAGATGAGGCTTGCGGAGTCCCATGGTCAAAATGTTCACTACCTTGGGTGTACTTTTTCTATCCCACATGACCCATAAGATGGAGTCTCTTTCTCTCATTGATTTGGTAAATAAACCATTATTTTACATGAACAGACAAAGAGGGCAGAACAAGTAACTTTTTTATTTGACCATTTTATCATAATAAACTACTGTAGAATACTTTATTTTCGCGTGGAATTTATTTTCAGGCCGACAAAAAATATTTGTAAAATATGTAGTCTCATTCAACTATACCACATTAGTTTCCAATGTACAAGGCTAGTAGTAACAAAGCGGTGCTCCCTCCTGTCACGGAACAAACCACAAAACACAAAAGCTGTTTAAAACTTTAAATCAAGAACACGATGATAAGTACATACATGATAATAAAACAATACTAACACTAAAAAGCTTTATGCTCTTTTCCTTCGCATGTGCTAGCGATCAGTTCATCGGACAGAGTCTACACGTGTTCAACGACGGAAGTAAACATGCATTATCACAGTATATTAAAAATGTGGAAGTGAAAAAATCCGGACTGGGCTATAACAATTATAAGGATTAAGAAAAACTGCACGCAGTAAGCACCTTCTGTAAGCTTATTAACTTGTAAACAATAAAGTCTTGATTGGTTAAAGCAGGAAAACTATTGTTTTATGTGTATAGCACTTGTGTGTACATGTAGGATTAGTTCTACAGATTAGCATAACAACCGCCAAAGTTCCATTTTTAAAACAAAATTATTGACATCTGTACTTCGTTTTTTTATTGATGGAGGTTGGGGGATTCGCGAAAATAAATGTTCGCGAATTGACCCATTTTCATTAAATCGCAAAAATTTTATCCCGCGAAAATAAAAGTATTCTACAGTACACTATCATATTTGCTGTGTTTGTTTCATGTGTTGAATAAAATTTAACACTATACAAATAGCTTTTATAATTAAGGTTTTAATAACAATATTAACTTAGGAAATTAGGGTCTGGATCTGTGGTAGATTGTAAGCATATAACTGAATCACATGATGCTTTCATCCGACACAGTGTAATTTACATTTTTAAAAACAAATTTTAAGTGTATCCATTAATACGTATTGAACTGAACTGAAATATTTTACCTGCAGATCCCCATCGTGTTCGGATTCCGGTGGTGGAGTATAAGAAAGCTGGTTTCTGGCTCAGTCCCTCATAGAAACAGTTGTTTTTGGTGGATACCATGATCCAGCCCGTCTGGTCACAACCAATTCCACTTGCACTGCTTGCGTAGAATTCACGTCCACGATTTGTATCACTACAAGATCAAAGTAAAGGAAAGTTTATGTGATAATTACTCCCTGTCACATTTTGAACAACATCATGCATTAGAGAGCACACTAATAAATTGATCATTCTGACACATAATGTTCACATTCAGATCTTAATATATAAGCTACATGTGTATGTAACACAGTGATTGGACTGGTTTGTGCTTTTTTTTATATGTACCGTATAACGGGAAATTTTCGAGGATTTTTATTTTCGTGGGTTTCGAGGGTATGTAAATATTTGAAAACATCAACAAATTCTATCTAAAATATTTATTGTGAAAACCATAACACACTAACAATTTACCAGAACATTTTATTTCCTGCCATGCGCAGTCTACCGGATACGACAAGAGAATAATATAGTCAAGACAACAAGTTAGAATTTTTAAAAAGTTATTGTGTGAATCTCACTGTTTGTAGATTATAATGAAATATTTTTAAATTTTGTATATTGTTTTTGTCAATGTTCGCCCGCCTGCACTGCATCAGTGATTCCGAGGTGGATGAATGCAAATTTCAACATTTCCTGGCGTGTTTTCAATTCATAATCCACCTTGCATGAATTGGTTTTATCGCCGAAGTACGCATTTCGATCTTGATGTCTGTTACACCTTCGCTGTCTTTCATAGCCAGGGAAACCTGCTTTGAATACCATGTGGTGAACTCAGCCTTCATGGCGTCCTTAAGTGGTTTGTTCACACATATGTCGTAATTGGCTTTACACAAAATCAAAGACTGTGATCAGTTGTCTGGCGACTAGCATACCGGGTATCACAGTGGCCAATTAGGCTACAGCCAAGGGCTCTATTGTTTAACTTTACACGTGGGTGCTATTCTGTCACTTTCAATTTAGATTTGGCAAACGACGAAAATAAGAAACCTTGAAATGTTTTTATACCCCAAACCATGAAAAATTAAGACCATGAAAATTTCCGGTTATACAGTATATGATAATACCAGGCTTTGAATTTGAGGATTATTTTTATGATTCTGCTGGAATTGTAAACGTGATGTAATACAGATATTGTGGGATTCCATCCCAAAATCTTATGCTAGCTTCTAACCCAAAATTTAGGATTTGTGCATGGAAGCATAGAATCTTCGTAAATTCACAGCTTGGTATCCACAGACCATATTTTATGAACACCCACAACCCCAATGATGATTTTTGTTAAAATACTACAGTGAAACCGGTCTAAACTGGTTCACAATGGGGACGTAATATTTATCTCATTTAGACAGGATCCAGTGTTTAGAGGGGCTCGTTTTACAATTTAGAAAATTAGGGTCCATGAAACATGGTCGGTTTTGACAGAATTCTGGTTTATTCAGGGTCCGGTTTAGACAATTTCCGCTGTACATGTACAAACCCTCGAATGCCGAAAACATCATGTGGTGCATTCTTTATATCACTGAAAGTGGACGATATTATTCGACTGGGATCCATCCAGTTCATCTTGGTGGCGCCTCTGGCATTGAACACAATGTTGGCCTTCTCCTTTCCAGCCTTGTAGATGGAGAGTTTAACCTGCAACAGTAAAACAATTGCAAGTTTGTGTTGTTTTTTTGACAGACACCGCTAGAGCATCTAAAAATTGGATGTCAAATATTTGGTAATTCTGATAGTTTTCAGAGAAAAATCTGCTATATTTTCCCATTAGCATCAATGGAACATTTTATAGAAACTTTCCCAAAGACAGGATAGCACATACCACAGCCTCTGATATATCAGTCGAACAGCACTGGCTGGGTCAGGGAAACCAAATGAGGGTACTGAGTGGTTTCATCCTTTAACTCTATCGAATAAACTAGATCTACCACCTCTGGTCCAAAACAACTGCCCCTCGTCCCCTTCCATCACCAAAGTTCCAAAATGGATTCGCATTTAAAAAACAATTCTAGGAATTTTGTTTAGGGAAAAGCCCTCCTCATTTTTCTTGGTCCCTCCTCATAGACCATGGTGCCCACTTATAAGCTGTGGTACCCTGTACTCTAAATACTTTCCGTCACATTTTCCAAGGTAACTTTAATGACTTGAACTAGGACCATCATAATATTATTTGAGGTAGCTAGCACAGCATTATTTCTGATATACATGTAGATAATGATGATATAGCTACATGTATCATGACAGCAATAAAAAACCCCACCTGTTGACGTGCAGGGTCAAAAAACAACGCATGCACTGACCAGAGACCAGTAATTATTTGCTTACTTTATCAAAGCTGCACCTATTCCAGTGGTTGCTGGCTTCAGGTTTGTAGTGGCCCTTGAAATGGTTGGTGAAATCCCACGCTTTAGGCTGGTTTGTGTTCAGTGTCTTTGGACCGGCCCAAAGACTGTACAAGTCACCAGGTACACCGGACACACCCTTCAGCAATATGGTCCACCCTGAAAAGACAGATGACCTGGTGAACCACTTGGTGATCTGTCTGTCTGTCTGTCTGTCTGTCTGTTTGACTGTTCATTGGTATCTGTCTTTTTTTTTCTCTGTAACTTTCAATCTTTATGTCACTATCACTCACTATCTGTATCTGTCGTATTCCTGTGTCTCTGCATATACATGTATATCTGTCTCTGTCTGCCTAGCTGTCTTTTGTTTTAACTTATTTTCATGCTTATAATTAAGGTTCAAGCACGTTGTCCTGGGCACACACCTCAGCTATCTAGTCTGTCTGTCCAGGACAGTGGGTTAGTTGCTAGTTCGTTAGTGGCTAGTTAGAGAGAAGGTGTAGCGGCATTACACCTACCCATCGAGGCCTTAAGCTAGAACTCGCTTTGGGTTGGAGCTGGTACCGAGCTGCGGACCCTGTACCTACCAGCCTGTAGTCTGATGGCTTAACCACTGCGCCACCAAGGCTTTAGCTGTCTCCTGTCTCTCTTGCTGTTTCTCCCTCCCAAACTATCTCTAATCTCTCTGTCTCTTAATTTCTCCCTTTTTACGAAGCACACATGCATACACTCGCCTTCTCCATGGAACCATCTTTGTTTATTTTTCTATAGTACTATATATATATAGCTACCTAAAAATATAAATATTTTATTTTCAAACCAGCTACATATATATAATTAAAAGAAAATTACATAATTGAAATTTCTGTTTCATAAAATATATGTACAGTAATTTAAAAGATAGTTGTTCTAAACTGGTGAAGTTAAATTGATAATATTTTACTTTCCTTATATGGTAATAAAAGATTACATTCACTCTAAGAATGGCATACTAAATGAGTGAAGACCTAGCTTATAGCAAATGAAATCCATTCTCAACTCGGTGAACATTACATTCACTCTAAGAATGGCATACTAAATGAGTGAAGACCTAGCTTATAGCAAATGAAATCCATTCTCAACTCGGTGAATATTTACATGTAAATGAATATCTATAACAACAACAACAAGAACAACAACAATAATTATAAATAAATACAAAGATAAACAAATATAAAATTAATAACACATGAAATATATACATGTAATTTTGTCCTCTATTGCAATTTCGTATTAATAAGTCTTAACTAATCTACCTCAAAACTACAGATGTTTCAAAAGTACTTCAGATTTAAATTAGTTATTTTATTCAATATTACTTGAAAACGTTACTTCAAACCTATTTATGAATGTAAAATGTATAACGAACTGATCGTAAAGTCCTGATTTATCTTCCTGTTTATTATATACATAGGAATGAAATATATACATGTAGATCTATGAAAACCATAAAAGTGATATCTGGTGAAAAGTCATATTTTCACTGTATTTTAGTTTAAGTGAAAATATAGAAATCATATTTACTTTTTTGTAAAAGTTCATGATTAAATTATCTCCCTTTGTCTCGTTCTTTGTATTTAAGTTTGATGATTACCAATGCATCTGATCATATTTAAACAAATAAAATATATAGTTTAAACAACTGTACCTATAAAAAAAGGGATCTGAAATGCAATTAAGATAAAATATCTAAAACGAATTGAATATGAAGCTAAATAATGATGGCACAATGTCCTGTCATTGTGTGTAGGTTAAAATTTAACAGTGATCGATTAGTTTTATTTTGGTGGGGTTTTTTTGAGGATCGCTTTGTCAGGTATGTTTGCACAGCAGTATTATTAAATAAATGTTAATTTAATAATTAAATAAAGATAATTTTTATTCAAATTTATTTTAAAAGTGGTCCAGTACATCGCAAGAAATATATCATGGCATTAGGTGTTTTCGATAGGATAAGTGAAAGATATTAACAAAAAGCAAAAGATATTGTCAAAAATTAGGAAAGATGTATTTAATAAATAGACCACTTCATGGGTTTTTTCGAATACAATTTTTATGTCAATTCGTGGTTTTCATACATTACTCGTTGCTATAAAAATTGTCTTTGAAAAAACACATAAAATAGCCTCTATTATATTAATGACCAACTTATGCAAATGTGTACAACAAACTACTGCTATAATGAACTAACTATCATGGTCCCTTCCAGTTCGTTATATGAGTACTTTACTGGACTCATTAATTAACAGTTTAACAGTAATATCTATTTCTAAATTTCTAAACAGTGCAAATATATTGCATTTAACAAAATATATATTTTATTACCTATATGACAATATGTATAGATATTTATACATGTACCAATCTGTGCCAAGTGCCTGTGTTTTTATATATTACCTGGATCACCTGTCGACCCCCAGATTCCAAAGACACCATTAACGAGGGTGCCTGGTTGCCCCGTGCCCGAGAAACCACCACTGATGGCACCAACTGGACCACCTGAGACAAGACGAGAAGGGTGAAACAGAATATATATACTTACCAAATTATAAACTGCGAAAAAAAAAAAAAAATATGCAGGCTGTGTAAGAGGAAGAAGAGGTTTCAGAAAACCAGAAAGCACATGTGAACTAAACACACTTATATATTTGATAAACAGACAAAACGTAACAGGATAATTGAGTTTTGATGAAAGTGTCAATTTCGCTTGTATGCTTTGATGCAATTTACAGTGTAGATAAATATGACTAAAACGTTGCCTATGTTCAGCAGGCTTTTTTTTTCGCTAACTGTTTGCCAAAATATTTTAACTGGTTCCTGAAGTATGAATTACATGCAGCGCCATGAGCGCTGGCTGAACTTACCCCCTGTCATGACAACCAGTTAATTTCACTTGCCCATACCAAATAACAACAGTGTAATGAAGAAGAGTGGCTTCAAGGGTTGAACCTACCCAAACCCAATGGTTTAAACCATCGTGCAATGGGTTTATCTTGCTCCAAAATTAGCTGTGGTATAAGTCAGGTCAGGTCATAGGGTTTTATGAGCACATTCAGAACAAGCTGTTAAGTAGCGCACACCTTGTCATGCCTCGGCTGGCTCCTCTGTCCAGGAAAGGAAAAGGGTTGGTGTGTGTGGGAGAAGGGACCGATCGCGCTGGCAAGTGCAAGGGAATACTAGCAGCCCAACCGAGGTTGGTAGCGGCGGATATTTTAGTGCTAACTGAATTTTGAATATCCCATAGGATTAAGTCAAAATAGTAAAACTTTGCGCAGTTTCTTGAAGGAATTATGGCGTATTTTTTAATGGTTTGCCGAAACATAAACAGGGATCTACATATCATTTTTGAACTTAGTATGCTGAGAGTAGCTCGTTAAATGAGGAGTGTTAATGTGTTGATTATATAGTACTATGGTCACATGGTTGCATGTGCATGCTCCATGTGGTTTTGGTGCTTTAAATGTTATCTGTGCGGTAGTAAGTAGCAGAGTGTTTTCTGTGCTTTAAATGTTACTTGTGCGCT